>NC_057806.1:24491863-24791863 GCF_018294505.1 Triticum aestivum
GCCGCGTCGGATCACGCAGGCGAGGATGGGCGTGACGCGCCGGGATCCGCGCCAGGGCCCGCGCCCGTACCTGGTCCGTTGTGACCCGCCCGGTCGGCTTGGCATGACGTGCCTGGGCCTGCGCCAGGACCCGCGTGGCCCACCTGGTCGGCTTGGCGTGGCGCGCCCTGGCCCGCGTCTGGACCCGTGTCTGGGCTGCTGTCGCTGTCGACCGCCAGGGGCGAATCTGCACGGGATCGCGTGTTGGCCTGGGCTGCATGCTGCCACGGATCTGTCTGGGATCACGCGCTGACAGCCGGATCATCCTTAGATTCCGCGCCTGGTTTGTCCTATGTACACATAAAATGACAAGTAGAATCTGTACAAGGGCCATTAGAGATGCGGTTTTCTGTGGATTTTTGCACATGATCATGATCATTTAGTTCACCCCCGTGATCAGGATGTACAGAATAGTCTGGTAGGAGTGCAATTTCTGCATGAAGCAAGGCGCCGGCATTGGGATGCAGTAGTGAAAAGGGGAATAAAGTTTCATCAAGGATAACATCACGGGAGATATATATGCGTCCAGTAGATGGTTCAAGACATTTATATCCTTTATGAAGGTTATTGTACCCAATAAACACATATTGTGTGGAGCGAAATTCTAGTTTATGACGATTGTATGGACGTAAGTTGGGGTAACAAGCACACCCAAAATTTTTGAGAGAGGTGTAGTCTGGCTTTTGATTATACAAGCGTTTTAAAGGAGTGGAATTGCCAATAACCTTATTGGGAAGACGGTTGATAAGATATGTAGGCCATGATAAAGGCCTCATCCCAATACTTGAGAGGCATAGATGCATGAGCTAGAAGGGATAGACCAACTTCAACGATATGACGGTGTTTCCATTCAGCAGAACCGTTTTGCTGATGAGCATGAGGGCAGGACACATAATGAGTAATCCCAATGCTACGGAAGAAGGAGTTAGGTTTTTCATACTCCCCTCCCCAGTCACTTTGGACTGAAATAATTTTCCGATCAATGTGGTGCTCAACTAGCTTCTGAAACTCTTGGAAGATGGAAAAGACTTCAGATTTATATTTAAGCAAATAAGTCCATGTATACTTGTTGTAATCATCAATGAAGCTAACATAGTATTTTTTTCGACCAAAAGAATCTCGAGCATGACCCCATACATCAGTGAAGATCAATTGTAATGGGGCATGAGACACACTAGTAGACTTAGGATAGGGAAGCTGATGGCTCTTGGCACATTGACATGCTTCACAAACAGATTCATTATTTGAACTACGTGACAAAGGAAGTTTGTCTTTATTGACTACTTGCCTAACTATGACGGATGAGGGATGTCCTTGCTGGAATTTAGTCTATTTTGGGCAGTCCAATAACTATTTCAGAAATTCCTAATAAATCCTAGAGGCCCACTTAGCCCATTTGTGCAAGGCAAGGGATACTACTAAAGTTTAGTCCCACATTGCTAGTTTAGTGGGAGTTGGACCTCCTTATAAGGGAGGTTCTTTCCCCACTTGTACGAGCATGAGAACAAGAGGGATATCCACGCGCGCTCCTCCTCCGCCGCCTGCCTCGCCACGCCTCGTCACGACGCGCCGCGCCGCGCCGCGGGTTGCGGGAATGAGCCGAGCCGATATCTAAATTTTTGCCACGCACGACGGGTATACGGAAGGTCACGTGGGAGTTGAAACGTTCTCTGTAGTGGACACTGAATTCGAACGGCGCGCCTCTTCGGCCGCTGCCTGTTTCCTTCGTGGCTTCACCTCCTGTCGCGGCCTCTTTGCGTCCTTCTCATGTGCCTATATAGACACAACAGAAGCTCCTCTTCCTCTCGCCACAAAGTTCAAACCACTGCGCTGCTGCTACGTTCTTCCCCATCCCGTCTTGCGGCGTGCACCGCAGGTCGGGACAGTAGGCCTTTGAAACCGCACCTTTTGAGTCCTGTATGGGAGAAGGGTGATAAGGTTTTTGGGGAGCGCTCAGCGCGACTACTGGCTGCTTCATCATGGACGATCCGGTCGCCGACGACTACTTCCCCGACGACGACTTCTTCCCCGACGTCCACGACCTCCTCGACGACATGGCAGGTGAGGACACCGACCCCAAGTCCAGCGCTTCTGCTGCTGCTGTCCCGTACATGTTCTTATCTTTCCTGTTAAAGGTTCTGCCGCAGTTCCTTGTTCTAGTCCTTGTCCTACACATGATAGGTTCTACTTCATATTGTTGGGGAACGTAATAATTTCAAAAAAATTCCTACGCACACGCAAGATCATGATGATGCATAGCAACGAGAGGGGAGAGTGTTGTCTACGTACCCTCGTAGACCGTTCGCGGAAGCGTTATATCAACGCGGTTGATGTAGTCGTACGTCTTCACGTCCGACCGATCCAAGTACCGAAAGCACGGCACCTCCGAGTTCTACACACGTTCGGCTCGGTGACGTCCTCGCCTTCTCGATCCAGCAAGAGGGGCGAAGTAGTAGATTAGTTCCGGCAGCACGACGGCGTGATGACGGTGTTGGTGAAGAACAATCTCCGCAGGGCTTCGCCTAAGCACTACGAAAATTATGACGGAGGATCAACTAGAGGGGACGGGGTTACCGGCACACGGCTTGGTGTTTCTTGATGTGTCTTTGGTGATAGCCCTGCCCCTCTATTTATATGTTGAGCCCTGGGGTCGAAACTTGGAGTAAAAGCCTCCACAAAGTCTGTTTCACCCGAAAAGCAAGAGTCCTTCTTGGACTCCAGGGCCAGACGCCAGGGTTCCCGGCGTCTGGACCCAAACGCCAGGGACCCTGGCGTCTGGCCCCTGGACTCCGCAAAACTTCCTTTTGCGCTTTCCAAAAACCTTGTGGGCTTTCCCCTTTGGCCCAAATAAAGTGTTCTCGTACCCAAACATTTCGGGAAACATCCGGAACCCCTTCCGGTGATTTCCGGAACCCTTCCGGTGACCAAACACTATTATCCCATATATCAAACTTTGTCTCCGGACCATTCCAGAGTTCCTCGTCATGTCCGTGATCTCATCCCGGACTCCGAACAACATTCGGTCATCAACATACATAACTCACATAGTACTATATCGTCAACGAACGTTAAGCGTGCGGATCCTACGGGTTCGAGAACTATGTAGACATGACCGAGACACCTCTCTGGTCAATAACCAATAGCGGGACCTGGATGCCCATATTGGCTCCTACATATTCTACGAAGATCTTTATCGGTCAGACCGCATAACAACATACGTTGTTCCCTTTGTCATCGGTATGTTACTTGCCCGAGATTCGATCGTCGGTATCTCAATACCTAGTTCAATCTCGTTACTGGCAAGTCTCTTTACTCGTTCTGTAATACATCATCTCGCAACTAACTCATTAGTTGCAATGCTTGCAAGGCTTATGTGATGTGCATTACCGAGAGGGCCCAGAGATACCTCTCCGACAATCGGAGTGACATATCCTAATATCAAAATATGCCAACCCAACATTCACCTTTGGAGACACCTGTAGAGATCCTTTATAATCACCCAGTTACGTTGTGACGTTTGGTAGCACACAAAGTGTTCCTCCGGTAAACGGGAGTTGCATAATCTCATAGTCATAGGAACATGTATAAGTCATGAAGAAAGCAATGGCAACATACTAAACGATCGAGTGCTAAGCTAACGGAATGGGTCAAGTCAATCACATCATTCTTCTTATGATGTGATCCCGTTAATAAAATAACAACTCTTTTGTTCATGGTTAGGAAACATAACCATCTTCGATTAACGAGCTAGTTAAGTAGAGGCATACTAGTGACACTCTGTTTGTTTATGTATTCACACATGTATTATGTTTCCGGTTAATACAATTCTAGCATGAATAATAAACATTTATCATGATATAAGGAAATAAATAATAACTTTATTATTGCCTCTAGGGCATATTTCCTTTAGTCTCCCACTTGCACTAGAGTCAATAATCTAGTTCACATCGCCATGTGATTCAACACTAATAGTTCACATCACCATGTGATTAACACCCATAGTTCACATCGTCATGTGACCTATACCCAAAGGGTTTACTAGAGTCAATAATCTAGTTCACATCGTTTATGTGATTAACACCCAAAGAGTACTAAGGTGTGATCATGTTTTGCTTGTGAGATAATATTAGTCAACGGGTCTGTCACATACAGATCCGTAAGTATTTTGCGAATTCTATGTCTACAATGCTCTGCACGGAGCTACTCTAGCTAATTGCTCCCACTTTCAATATGTATCTAGATCGAGACTTAGAGTCATCCAGATCTGTGTCAAAACTTGCATCGGCGTAACTTTTTACGATGAACCTTTTGTCACCTCCATAATTGAGAAATATTTCCTTATTCCACTCAGGATAATTTTGACCGCTGTCCAGTAATCTACTCTTAGATCACTATTGTACTCCCTTGCTTAACACAGTGTAGGGTATACAATAGATCTGGTACACAGCATGGCATACTTTATAGAACCTATGGCTGGGGCATAGGGAATGACTTTCATTCTCTTTCTATCTTCTGCCGTGGTCGGGCTTTGAGTCTTACTCAATTTCACACCTTGTAACACAGCCAAGAACTCTTTCTTTGACTGTTCCATTTTTGAACTACTTCAAAATATTGTCAAGGTATGTACTCATTGAAAAAACTTATCAAGTGTCTTGATCTATCTCTATAGATCTTGATGCTTAATATGTAAGTAGCTTCACCGAGGTCTTTCTTTGAAAAACTTCTTTCAAAAACACTCCTTTATGCTTTGCAGAATAATTCTACATTATTTCCGATCAACAATATGTCATTCAAATATACTTATCAGAAATGTTGTAGTGCTCCCACTCACTTTCTTGTAAATACAGGCTTCACCGCAAGTCTGTATAAAACTATATGCTTTGATCATACTATCAAAACGTTTATTCCAACTCCGAGAGGCTTGCACCAGTCCATAAATGGATCGCTGGAGCTTGCACACTTTGTTAGCTCCTTTTGGATCGACAAAACCTTTCGGCTGCATCATATACAACTCTTCTTGCAGAAATCTATTTAGGAATGCAGTTTTGACATCCATTTGCCAAATTTCATAATCATAAAATGCGGCGATTGCTAACATGATTCGGACAGACTTAAGCATCGCTACAGGTGAGAAGGTCTCATCGTAGTCAATCCCTTGAACTTGCCGAAAACCTTTTGCGACAAGTCGAGCTTTGTAGACAGTAACATTACCGTCAGCGTAAGTCTTCTTCTTGAAGATCCATTTATTTTCAATTGCTTGCCGATCATTGGGCAAGTCAACCAAAGTCCATACTTTGTTCTCATACATGGATCCCATCTCAGATTTCATGGCTTCAAGCCATTTTGCGGAATCTGGGCTCACCGTCGCTTCTTCATAGTTCGTAGGTTCATCATGATCTAGTAGCATGACTTCTAGAACAGGATCACCGTACCACTCTGGCGCGGATCTTACTCTGCTTGATCTACGAGGTTCGGTAGTATCTTGTTCTGAAGATTCATGATCTTTATCATTAGCTTCCTCACTAATTGGTGTAGGTGTCACAGAAACAGGTTTCTGTGATGTACTACCTTCCAATAAAGGAGCAGGTACAGTTACCTCGTCAAGTTCTACTTTCCTCCCACTCACTTCTTTCGAGAGAAACTCCTTCTCCAGAAAGTTTCCGAATTTAGCAACAAAAGTCTTGCCTTCGGATCTGTGATAGAAGGTGTATCCAATAGTTTCCTTTTGATATCCTATGAAGACACATTTCTCCGATTTGGGTTCGAGCTTATCAGGTTGAAGCTTTTTCACATAAGCATCGCAGCCCCAAACTTTCAGAAATGACAACTTTGGTTTCTTGCCAAACCACAGTTCATAAGGCGTCGTCTCAACGGATTTTGATGGTGCCCTATTTAACGTGAATGCGGCCGTCTCTAGAGCATATCCCCAAAACGATAGCGGTAAATCAGTAAGAGACATCATAGATCGCACCATATCTAGTAAAGTACGATTACGACGTTCGGACATACCATTACGCTGTGGTGTTCCGGGTGGCGTGAGTTGCGAAACTATTCCACATTGTTTCAAATGTACACCAAACTCGTAACTCAAATATTCTCCTCCACGATCAGATCGTAGGAATTTTATTTTCTTGTTACGATGATTTTCAACTTCACTCTGAAATTCTTTGAATTTTTTAAATGTTTCAGACTTATGTGTCATTAAGTAGATATACTCATATCTGCTTAAGTCATCTGTGAAGGTAAGAAAATAACGATATCCGCCACGAGCCTCAACATTCATCGGACCACATACATCTATACGTATGATTTCCAACAAATCTGTTGCTCTCTCCATAGTACTGGAGAACGGTGTTTTTGTCATCTTACCCATAAGGCACGGTTCGCAAGTACCAAGTGATTCATAATCAAGTGGTTCCAAAAGCCCATCGGTATGGAGTTTCTTCATGCGCTTTACACCGATATGACCCAAACGGCAATGCCACAAATAAGTTGCACTATCATTATCAACTCTGCATCTTTTGGCTTCAACATTATGAATATGTGTGTCACTACTATCGATATTTAATAAGAATAGACCACTCTTTAAGGGTGCATGACCATAATAGATATTACTCATATAAATAGAACAACCATTATTCTCTGATTTAAATGAATAACCGTCTCGCATCAAACAAGATCCAGATATAATGTTCATGCTTAACGCTGGCACCAAATAACAATTATTTAGGTCTAATACTAATCCCGAAGGTTGATGTAGAGGTAGCGTGCCGACTGCGATCACATCGACTTTGGAACCATTTCCCACGCGCATCGTCACCTCATCCTTAGCCAATCTTCGCTTAATCCGTAGTCCCTGTTTCAAGTTGCAAATATTAGCAACAGAACCAGTATCAAATACCCAGGTGCTACTACGAGAATTAGTAAGGTACACATCAATAACATGTATATCACATATACCTTTGTTCACCTTGCCATCCTTCTTATCCGCCAAATACTTGGGGCAGTTCCGCTTCTAGTGACCAGTCTGCTTGCAGTAGAAGCACTCAGTTTCAGGCTTAGGTCCAGGTTTGGGTTTCTTCTCTTGAGTAGCAACTTGCTTGTTGTTCTTTTTGAAGTTCCCCTTCTTCTTCCCTTTGCCCTTTTTCTTGAAACTAGTGGTCTTGTTGACCATCAACACTTGATGCTCCTTCTTGATTTCTACCTCCGCAGCTTTGAGCATTGCGAAGAGCTCGGGAATAGTTTTATTCATCCCTTGCATATTATAGTTCATCACGAAGCTCTTGTAGCTTGATGGTAGTGATTGGAGAATTCTGTCAATGATGCAATCATCTAAAAGATTAACTCCCAATTGAATCAAGTGATTATTATACCCAGACATTTTGAGTATATGCTCACTAACAGAACTGTTCTCCTCCATCTTGCAGCTATAGAACTTATTGGAGACTTCATATCTCTCAATCCGGGCATTTGCTTGAAATATTAACTTCAACTCCTGGAACATCTCATATGCTCCATGACGTTCAAAACATCGTTGAAGTCTCGATTCTAAGCCGTAAAGCATGGCACACTGAACTATCGAGTAGTCATCAGCTTTGCTCTGCCAGACGTTCATAACATCTGGTGTTGCTCCAGCAGCAGGCCTGGCACCCAGCAGTGCTTCCAGGACGTAATTCTTCTGTGCAGCAATGAGGATAATCCTCAAGTTATGGACCCAGTGCGTGTAATTGCTACCATCATCTTTCAACTTTGCTTTCTCAAGGAACGCATTAAAATTCAATGGAACAACAGCACGGGCCATCTATCTACAATCAAACATAAACAAGCAAGATACTATCAAGTACTAAGTTCATGATAAATTTAGGTTCAATTAATCATATTACTAAAGAACTCCCACTTAGATAGACATCCATCTAATCCTCTAAGTGATTACGTGATCCAAATCAACTAAACCATGTCCGATCATCACATGAGATGGAGTAGTTTCATTGGTGAACATCGTTATGTTGATCATATCTACTATATGATTCACGCTCGACCTTTCGGTCTCTGTGTTCCGAGGCCATATCTGTATATGCTTGGCTCGTCAAGTATAACCTGAGTATTCTGCGTGTGCAACTATTTTGCACCCATTGTATTTGAACGTAGAGCCTATCACACCCGATCATCACGTGGTGTCTCAGCACGAAGAACTTTCACAATGGTGCATACTCAGGGAGAACACTTCTTGATAATTAGTGAGAGATCATCTTAAAATGCTACCGTCAATCAAAGCAAGATAAGATGCATAAAAGATAAACATCACATGCAATCAATATAAGTGATATGATATGGCCATCATCATCTTGTGCTTGTGATCTCCATCTTTGAAGCACCGTCGTGATCACCATCGTCACCGGTGCGACACCTTGATCACCATCGTAGCATCGTTGTCGTCTCGCCAATCTTATGCTTCCACGACTATCGCTACCTCTTAGTGATAAAGTAAAGCATTACAGCGCAATTGCATTGCATACAATAAAGCGACAACCATATGGCTCCTGCCAGTTGCCGATAACTTGGTTACAAAACATGATCATCTCATATAATAAAATTTAGCATCATGTCTTGACCATATCACATCACAACATGCCCTGCAAAAACAAGTTAGACGTCCTCTACTTTGTTGTTGCAAGTTTTACGTGGCTGCTACGGGCTTAGCAAGAACCGTTCTTATCTACGCATCAAAACCACAACAATAGTTTGTCCAGTTGGTATTGTTTTAACCTTCGCAAGGACCGGGCGTAGCCACACTTGGTTCAACTAAAGTTGGAGAAACTGACACCCACCAGCCACCTGTGTGCAAAGCACGCCGGTAGAACCAGTCTCGCGTAAGCGTACGCGTAATGTCGGTCCGGGCCGCTTCATCCAATAATACCGCCGAACCAAAGTATGACATGCTGGTAAGCAGTATGACTTATATCGCCCACAACTCACTTGTGTTCTACTCGTGCACAACATCAACGCATAAAAACCTGGCTCTAATACCACTGTTGGGGAACGTAGTAATTTCAAAAAAATTCCTACGCACACGCAAGATCATGATGACGCATAGCAACAAGAGGGGAGAGTGTTGTCTACGTACCCTCGTAGACCGTTCGCGGAAGCGTTATATCAACGCGGTTGATGTAGTCGTACGTCTTCACGTCCGACCGATCCAAGTACCGAAAGCACGGCACCTCCGAGTTCTACACACGTTCGGCTCGGTGACGTCCTCGCCTTCTCGATCCAGCAAGAGGGGCGAAGTAGTAGATTAGTTCCGGCAGCACGACGGCGTGATGACGGTGTTGGTGAAGAACAATCTCCGCAGGGCTTCGCCTAAGCACTACGAAAACTATGACGGAGGATCAACTAGAGGGGACGGGGTTACCGGCACACGGCTTGGTGTTTCTTGATGTGTCTTTGGTGATAGCCCTGCCCCTCTATTTATATGTTGAGCCCTGGGGTCGAAACTTGGAGTAAAAGCCTCCACAAAGTCTGTTTCACCCGAAAAGCAAGAGTCCTTCTTGGACTCCAGGGCCAGACGCCAGGGTTCCCGGCGTCTGGACCCAAACGCCAGGGACCCTGGCGTCTGGCCCCTGGACTCCGCAAAACTTCCTTTTGCGCTTTCCAAAAACCTTGTGGGCTTTCCCCTTTGGCCCAAATAAAGTGTTCTCGTACCCAAACATTTCGGGAAACATCCGGAACCCCTTCCGGTGATTTCTGGAACCCTTCCGGTGACCAAACACTATTATCCCATATATCAAACTTTGTCTCCGGACCATTCCGGAGTTCCTTGTCATGTCCGTGATCTCATCCCGGACTCCAAACAACATTCGGTCATCAACATACATAACTCACATAGTACTATATCGTCAACGAACGTTAAGCGTGCGGATCCTACGGGTTCGAGAACTATGTAGACATGACCGAGACACCTCTCTGGTCAATAACCAATAGCAGGACCTGGATGCCCATATTGGCTCCTACATATTCTACAAAGATCTTTATCGGTCAGACCGCATAACAACATACGTTGTTCCCTTTGTCATCGGTATGTTACTTGCCCGAGATTCGATCGTCGGTATCTCAATACCTAGTTCAATCTCGTTACCGACAAGTCTCTTTACTCGTTCTGTAATACATCATCTCGCAACTAACTCATTAGTTGCAATGCTTGCAAGGCTTATGTGATGTGCATTACCGAGAGGGCCCAGAGATACCTCTCCGACAATCGGAGTGACAAATCCTAATCTCGAAATACGCCAACCCAACATTCACCTTTGGAGACACCTGTAGAGCTCCTTTATAATCACCCAGTTACGTTGTGACGTTTGGTAGCACACAAAGTGTTCCTCCGGTAAACGGGAGTTGCATAATCTCATAGTCATAGGAACATGTATAAGTCATGAAGAAAGCAATAGCAACATACTAAATGATCGAGTGCTAAGCTAACGGAATGGGTCAAGTCAATCACATCATTCTTCTAATGATGTGATCCCGTTAATCAAATAACAACTCTTTTGTTCATGGTTAGGAAACATAACCATCTTCGATTAACGAGCTAGTTAAGTAGAGGCATACTAGTGACACTCTGTTTGTCTATGTATTCACACATGTATTATGTTTCCGGTTAATACAATTCTAGCATGAATAATAAACATTTATCATGATATAAGGAAATAAATAATAACTTTATTATTGCCTCTAGGGCATATTTCCTTCACATATATGCTACTTGCTATACTGTCTGCTTTAGATATAATAGGCTACGGTTCATATATGCAGAAGTTATTTACCTTCTCTCTGTCAGAACGCATGACTTGTTTTATCTCTACTATATTAGTCATGCTTTATCTAGTATTTCTGTTAATAAAATCATTTGGTAAATTGCTCATATTTCCAACAATCCAAAAACCTTATTATAGGCAATTTACCCCAAGTGGTGTTGATGCTTCCATGAGACCTCCTATGTTTGAGGGTATCCATTATAAGAGGTGGCGCGTGAGAGCAGTCTTATGGTTTCAAACCATGAGTTGCTATGACGCCACTCTCGGCAAACCTGAAGGAGAGCTTGATGCTCAACAGGCACAAGCTTTTCAGAAAATGGATACTCTGTTTAAGGCTGCTCTCTTGAGTGTTCTTGGTGAGAACATAGCTGATGCTTATGCATCAATTGATAATGGAAAAGATATCTGGGATGCACTCGAGGCCAAGTTTGGGGTCTCGGATGCTGGCACTGAGTTGTACATCATGGAGAAATTCTATAATTACAGGATGACTGAAGAGCGCTCCGTGGTTGAGCAAGCTCATGAGATACAGTCATTTGCTAGAGAACTTGAGCACTTCAGTTGTATGCTACCGGACAAGTTTGTTGCCGGAGGTATCATCACTAAGCTTCCCCTTCATGGAGGAACTTTGCTACCTTGCTGAAGCATAAGAGGCAGGAGTTTTCCGTCCCGGATCTCATTGGCACTCTTGATGTGGAAGAAAAGGCGAGAGCAAAGGACACACGTGCTCGAGGTATTGAGGGAGGATCTAGTGCCAATGTGGTACAGAAACAGAACTTCCAGCCCCACAAGTTCAAGAACAAGGGCAAGTTTGATGGAAAAGCAAAGTTTGATGGGAAGAACAAGGCTGTGCAACACACGAACTTCAAGAAGAAGAATGGCAAGAAGAAAGGTGCTTGTCATGTGTGTAGGGATCCTGATCATTGGGCTCCTAGTTGCCCTAATCGCTATGACAAGCGTCATCCTGGGAAAGGCGGCAAGACCGCTAATGTTGTCATTGGAGACACTGACATGAAGGATGCTGGCTATGGTATATTTCCCACTATTCTTTCAGTATGTCATTCTCTTGACTGGTTGATTGACACGGGTGCTAATGTGCATGTATGCGGTGATATTTCCATGTTTTCGTCTTATCAGACCGCAGGGACTTCAACCGTGCTGATGGGCAACGGTTCAAGTGCTTCTGTTCATGGTGTTGGCACGGTCGATCTGAAGTTTACTTCGGGGAAGATCGTGCGGCTGAAGAACGTGCATTATGTCCCCCTCCGTCAATAAAAATCTTGTTAGCGGATCTCTTCTGCGTAGAGATGGCTACAAGCTTGTCTTTGAGTCGAATAAATTTGTAATATCCAAGTATGAAACCTTTGTTGGTAAAGGCTATGAGTCAGGAGGCTTGTTTCGTTTATCCTTATCAGACGTTTGCAATAAAGTTGTTAATCATATTTGCAACAATAGTGAATCCAATGTGTGGCATTCACGTCTTTGTCATGTTAACTTTGATTGCATGTCGCGACTAGCGAAGTTGAACTTAATCCCTAGTTTCACCACCGTCAAGGGATCTAAGTGTCAAGTGTGTGTGCAAGCTAAGCAACCTCGTAAGTCTCACACGACTGCGGAAATAAGAAATCTTGCACCACTAGAGCTCATACATTCAGATCTATGTGAAATGAATGGTGTGTTGACAAAAGGTGGAAAGAAATATTTCATGACGTTAATTGATGACTCCACTAGATACTGCCGTGTGTATCTTCTGAAATCTAAGGATGAGGCTTTGAACTTTTTCGAAATCTATAAAGCTGAAGTGGAAAACCAACTTGATCGGAAAATCAAGAGGCTTAGGTCCGACCATGGTGGAGAGTATTTTTCCAATGAGTTTGACGCTTTTTGTGCGGAACATGGTATAATCCATGAGAGGACGCCTCCCTACTCACCTCAGTCAAATGGGGTGGCCGAAAGAAAGAACCGTACTCTAACTGATTTGGTTAACGCCATGTTAGACACATCGGGTCTCTCCAAGGCATGGTGGGGGGAGGCGATATTGACAGCATGTCATGTCCTGAACCGAGTCCCCACAAAGAACAAAGAGATAACTCCATTCGAGGAATGGGAGAAGAAAAGGTTAAAACTCTCTTATCTGTGAACATGGGGTTGTTTGGCGAAAGTCAATGCTCCAATTTCAAAGAAGCGGAAGCTTGGACCAAAGACTGTGGATTGTGTTTTCCTGGGATATGCTTTTCATAGCATTGGCTATACATTCTTGGTTGTAAAATCTGAGGTACCTGACATGCATGTCGGTATGATCATGGAGTCGAATGATGCGACTTTCTTTGAAGATATCTTTCCCATGAAGGATATGGCTACCTCATCTAATCAGGAGATGCCTAGTTCATCGAATCAGGAACCAGTTACAATTACCGAACCTACAATTTCGATGGAACACTTTGAAAGTCCTGTGGAGGAGAACAATGAAGTTCCTATTAGGAGCAAGAGACAGAGGACTGCAAAGTCCTTTGGTGATGATTTTCTTGTGTACCTCATAGATGACACTCCCAGTTCTATTTCAGAGGCCTGTGCATCTGAAGATGCTGACTACTGGAAGGAAGCGGTTCGTAGCGAGATGGATTACATCTTGGCGAATGAAACTTGGGAGATAACTGGTCGTCCTTATGGGTGCAAACCTATAGGATGCAAATGGGTATTCAAGAAGAAGCTTAGGCCTGATGGTACTATTGAAAAGTACAAGGCTCGGCTCGTGGCTAAGGGTTATACCCAAAAGGAAGGTGAAGACTTCTTTGATACTTACTCACCTGTGGCTCGACTGACCACTATTCGAGTTCTACTTCCACTAGCTGCCTCGCATGGTCTTCTCGTTCATCAAATGGATGTTAAGACTGCTTTCCTAAATGGAGAGTTGGACGAGGAAATTTATATGGAACAACCAGATGGGTTTGTACTAGATGGTCAGGAAGGGAAAGTGTGCAAGTTGTTGAAGTCTTTGTGCGGACTTAAGCAAGCACCCAAACAGTGGCATGAGAAGTTTGAAAGAACTTTAACAACTGCAGGCTTTGTTGTGAATGAAGCTGACAAATATGTGTACTATCGCCATGGTGGGGGCGAGGGAGTTATCCTGTGCTTGTATGTTGATGACATACTGATTTTCGGAACCAATCTGAATGTTATTAAGGAGGTCAAGGATTTCCTATCTCGTTGTTTTGAGATGAAGGATTTAGGAGTGGCTGATGTCATTCTGAACATCAAGTTGTTGAGAGACGATGATGGTGGGATTACTTGCTTCAATCTCACTATGTGGAAAAGATCTTGAGTCACTTTGGCTATAGTGACTGCAAGCCCTCTCCAACACCATATGATGCTAGTGTGTTGCTTCGAAAGAATCAAAAAATTGCTAGAGACCAATTGAAGTATTCTCGATGTGCATTGGAAAGCTCTAGAAAGAGTTTTGCGTTATTTGAAAGGCACTGCAAATTATGGAATTCACTACACCGGGATCCAAAGGTGCTTGAAGGGTATAGTGACTCAAACTGGATTCAATGCTGATGAGATAAAGGCCACGAGGGTTATGTATTCACTCATGGAGGTGGCGCTGTTTCTTGGAAGTCTTGCAAGCAGACCATCTTTACGAGGTCAATGGAAGCAGAACTCACAGCACTAGATACAGCTACGGTTGAAGTAGATTGGCTTCGCCGGCTCTTGAATGACTTGCCGGTTGTTGAGAAACCTGTACCGGGTGTCCTTATGAACTGCGACAATCAAATTGTGATCACAAAAGTGAGCAGTCAAAGGATAACATGAAGTCATCAAGACACATTCAGAGAAGGTTAAAGTCTGTCAGAAAATGAAAAACTCCGGAGTTATTGCGTTGGATTATATCCAAACATCTAAAAATCTGGCAGTCTTTTACCAGGGTCTATCACGTAATGTGATAGATAATGCATCGAGGGAGATGGGTATGAGACCCAAATATGAGTTGTTCACAGTGGTAACCTATTCTTTGTGATCGAGATCCCGTGAATTAGATGTGAAAGACAAGTTGTTGGTCAACTGAGAGGAGAGTATCCTTTACTATTCACAATACCACTCCATGAAGATGCAATACTCTCCTAATCTGCATGGAAGGTTGATGTATATCTTAATGTATTTTAAGTGCTTATTTAAGCAGAATGTTATCCTGCAGAACATCTTTTTGAAGAACACACCTATATGAGTCTGATTGTCAAACGTCGCAAATCTATGAGAGTAGGGTTTCTCTAGTAAACTCATGAAAGGTCACGGAGTATGACGCATAAGCTCCACCCGCGGGAAGATCCCGGTAGCCACGTATCGGTCAAGGCTTTATGTGAAGCTAGATTCGCAGAAAACTTGCAGTTCAAGGCCAGTCCACTGTTCAAGTTGCTTACTAGTGTAGCATAGAGTTAGGTGGAAGTTCATTAGCAGTCTCCACTGCAGTATCGGTATATAAAACAGTGTTTTGGAACCAAAGGCAAATTTCTGTGTGCCTCTGGGATCTGGTGGGGGATTGCTGGAATTTAGTCTATTTTGAGCAGCCCAATAACTATTTCAGAAATTCCTAATAAATCCTAGAGGCCCACTTAGCCCATTTGTGCAAGGCAAGGGATATTACTAAAGTTTAGTCCCATTGCTAGTTTTAGGAGTTGGACCTCCTTATAAGGGAGGTTTTTCCCCACTTGTACGAGCATGAGAACAAGAGGGATATCCACGCGCGCTCCTCCTCCGCCGTCCGCCTAGCCACGCCGCGCCGCGCCGCACCGCACCGCGGGTTGCGGGAATGAGCCGAGCCGATATCTAAATTTTTGCCACGCACGACGGGTATACGGAAGGTCACGTGGGAGTTGAAACGTTCTCTGTAGTGGACACTGAATTCGAACGGCGCGCCTCTTCGGCAGCTGCCTGTTCCCTTCGTGGCTTCACCTCCTGCCGCGGCCTCTTTGCGTCCTTCTCCTGTGCCTATATAAGAGAGGTCGCTCCTCTCCAAAGAGACACAACAGAAGCTCCTCTTCCTCTCGCCACAAAGTTCCAACCACTACGCTGCTGCTATGTTCTTCCCCATCCCGTCTTGCGGCGTGCACCGCAGGTCGGGACAGTAGGCCTCCGAAACCGCACCTTTTGAGTCTTGTACGGGAGAAGGGTGATAAGGTTTTTGGGGAGCGCTCAGCGCGACTACTGGCTGCTTCATCACGGACGATCCGGTCGCCGACGACTACTTCCCCGACGACGACTTCTTCCCCAACGTCCACGACCTCCTCGACGACATGGCAGGCGAGGACACCGACCCCAAGTCCAGCGCTTCTGCTGCTGCTGTCCCATACGTGTTCTTGTCTTTCCTGTTAAAGGTTTTGCCGCAGTTCCTTGTTCCAGTCCTTGTCCTACACATGATAGGTTCTACTTCATATATGCTACTTGCTATACTGTCTGCTTTAGATATGATAGGCTACGGTTCATATATGCAGAAGTTATTTACCTTCTCTCTGTCAGAACACATGACTTGTTTTATCTCTACTATATTAGTCATGCTTTATCTAGTATTTCTGGTAATAAAATCATTTGGTAAATTGCTCATATTTCCAACAGTCCTAATCTTTGATGCCACCGTTCGAAAGAGGGCTTGATGACGGAGTAGACTCGACGATGCTTGTTGCTAAGAGCTCCGGAGGAGATGGGGTAGAGGCCGCCAACGCATCTACCGTGATAGAGAGGTGCCCTCGTTGCCTGATCCTTGATGAAAAAATAGCGAGGATGAGTTTCAAAGAAATCATCATTATCGATGGCTAAATGAGAGATAGAGGCAAGGTTTTTGTCAGCTTGAGGAACATGGAGAACATCCTTAAGAACAAGATCACGTTGAAGAGTAGGGGAACTAAGCGAAACTTGACCAATGTGACAAATATCCATACCTTTACCGCTGGCTGTGTGGATCTGGCCGTTGCCGTGATACGTCTCGCGCAGAGCAAGTTGCTCTAGCTCATTGGTGACATGATCAGTAGCACCGGAATCAACGTACCAGACGTCGTCCCCGCCTTGCTCGCGCATAGAAGCTGCAACCAGTTTGGAATCAGGGACAAAGTTTTCATCGTACCGATGCCAGCAGTCGATGACCTCATGACCGGCTTTCTTGCATAGTTGACACCGGGGGCGAGGACGCGAAGAGGAGGTGCGGCGGCCAGTGTTGGAGTTGAAGCCGCCACCCCCCTGGTTGTTGCCATAGCCGCCGTCGTAGTTGTGGTCGTAGCCGCCACCAGAGCATGCACCGTCGCCCGACGAGGTGCCACGGCCGCATCCGCCACCGCGGTTGGTGCCCTGAAGACCACGGCCACGATCGCGACCCCGAGAAGCGGAGTATGCAGAAGATTGCCGAAGATCGCCGTCGTGGAGGAGGGTGAGGCGGGCGTCGAAGCTGAGCAGCTGGCTGTGTAGCTCCGGGACCGTGATCGGTTCCACTCGTGCCGCCAAAGTAGAGACAACGGGATTATATTCCATGTCGACGCCGGCAAGAATTTTGGAGATGATCTCCGAATCGGAGAGCGCCGAGGCGGTGCAAGCAACTTCATCGGTGAGGGTTTTGATCTTGCCGAGGTACTCTACCATGGACATATTACCTTTTTTTAAGGTTGGTGAGCTCAATGCGGGTGTTGATCGCCTGCGCCTGGCTCTGGGCAACGAACATAGCGTTGATGGCGCGCCACACCTCGGCCGGCGTCTGGAGCATGGCCACCTGGGACAGAATCTCGCGGGAAAAGGAACCCATCAAGAACCCTTGAAGTTGTTGTTGTTGAGCATACCAGAGGGTGCGGGCGACGTTGACGACTTGCTCTTCTTTGCCATCTTTGGTGATGGTGAGGGTGGCCGGCGGCGGCGGGCTCGTGGCTTCAAGGTGGTGCTCCATCTGGGCACCCTTGATCTGAGGAAGCACGATGGCTTTCCAGAGGAGGAAGTTCCCTCTCGTCAGCTTCTCCTGTGGTGGCGATCCGAGAAAGGTGGTGGTGGTTGTGGATGAGGAGGCAAAGGTGGAGGCGGAGGAGGTGGTGGTGATCGCGCCCATGGTGTTGGGTGACATGGAGGCGGAGGTGGTGGACATGGCTCGGTCGCGAAGGTAGCTAGATGCGATTTTCTCTTGATCTGATGAGGAAAAGGCTCTGTTACCATGTAAAGTAGTTTGGGAAGCGTAGAACCCTTTGTCTCGGGCCACGTGTATATATTGAGGCAAAGCCTTGGTTGACAAGTTACAGATCGAGAGAGGAGGAGGAGATCGACCAGGAGAGGTCGTTACATGAGATATACGAGATAGAGAGAAGAAGAGATAGATACAAGTTTAAACACCTTTCCTATCCATATACAATAATTCTAACAGATCATAGTGGGCGGAAAAGGTGCTGATCTTGGGCAGACATCGATCATCTGGGAAGCTTACGAGAATCCAGAGACCAAAAACAGTTTTCCGTGCCGAGCATGGGTGAGGTTCATGCATCCTTTCAGTCCAGAAGACTTCATTCAAAGTTTAGTGGAGCAGTTTCACACATCTGTAGGGGTTGACCTTCTGCTGGAAGCGAAAAAGATGGGGCAAGAGTTAGCTGAGGAATTCAATGGATATGTCAATGACAAGAAGTTCCTGATTGTGCCTAATGACTTATCAACCATTGAAGAGTGGAATCGGGTTAAGAGGTGCTTCCCGAACAATAAGAAAGGGAGCCTGATAATAGTGTCCACAAGGCAAGTTGAAGTTGCAAGCTTATGTGCAGGACAAGAAAGCATAGTATCTGAGCTCAAGCAATCGTCTATTGATCAGAACATTTATGCTTTCTATGAGAAGGTAACTTCAAAGTTCTACCGCTTGTGCTCTTCTAGTTCAGCCTTTTGATTTAATTAACTGCATTTGCAGTTAAGTCATATTACTTATTAGTTAGAGGTTGGAAACCGATGTACTCTCTATTTGGAGATATATACATTAACTGTATCTTCATTGTCCAAGTTCAAAACTCAGACCACCAATAAATCCAATTATACATACATTATATGACACAAAATTGATTCCACTGGATTCGTATTCAAAGCATTTTCTTGTGATGATGTTTTTACTTATAATTATTAACAAAAAAATTACAGTCAAAGATTGAATGTAGACAGTCAATGACCACATGTGCGAGCAATTAGTTAGGGTTTGCCTTATCTGGCTGTTGATGATCTGTTTTCGTTATCAATAGCTAGCTATATACACATTGCCCCCCAGCAATATGCTGGTTAATAAAGGACAAGGGTACTAAGCATGTCGATTAGTTCCTGGCAATATGCTAAGGAATGGAGGCAAGGGAACTAAACATGTTGGTTATTGTAGCACACTAGCAAAACTATCCTAATTGGGGTGGCGAATGCGGCAAACTACCAAAGTGCAGTAGTTAAAATTTTGAGACTGCTTAACGTATCTTGCTTGTGCCCAGGGTTCTCAAGATGGAACAGATTTAATGATTGTTGCCGGGCCTAGCTCAAAAAGTGCAGTCACCAATGGTACAGACCAATCTCAGGGTGCTGATTGGAATCATGCGATGAGAAAGAGCTTCAGTTGCGCCATGTCCATGACAACTGCTCTAGAGGAATCACATCTTGTTGGTCGAGACAAAGAAATGAAAAAGATCAGTCCATAAGGACTGGAACAGAGTGGGGACGGCACGAACGCGATGTACCGGCGACTAACAACGGGAACGAGGCAGGAGATACAGTAGTTTAAGAGCATCTTCAACAGCCGCGCTAAACTAGTGTCGCGTCGTAAAATTGTCCGTTTTAACACGTGCGCAATCGGTATAGTGGCTTCAGCGGGCGCGCAAAAACAGCGCGCGCGGCATATCTAGTTCAGCGCGCGGGCCAAAACAGGATCACGCGCCGCTTATTTGCTGCGCCCGCTCCCACCCCCCCCCCCCCCCCCTCCATCCAGCCGTGCCACCGCCACCCACGTCATCCGGCGACCGTTCCGGCGCTTCCCCGGCCTATCCCCGCGCCGCGGCGGCTTCTCTCCCCCCCTCCCCCTCTAGTCCCGCCGCCCCTCGCGCGTGTCCGTCGTCCGACGAACAGCGCCCGAGCGCTCGGCGCCACTCGGTGCCCGCAAGGTGTTCGACAAAACGACTGCAAGGTATGTATTGCTCAAACGTCATGAATTTGGTGCATGTTGATTCTAGTTTTTATAACATAGTATTGAACATTGTAGATGAGTTCGTCGTATGATTCTTCCGAAGAAGAATTTGATATGGAAGAGGAGGAGGATCTTGCAATGATCCTAGCTATGCATATCAATAAAAAACCGAAGCACGGTGGTTCGGTTATGGGTCGGCAAAAAATTTGGAGGGATAGGATCGATGCCCATAACAGATTGATGAGGCACTATTTCATGGAGAATCTCACATACCCGAAGTCGTACTTTCGTCGCCGGTTTAGGATGAGCACCGAGTTGTTCAGGCACATTGCAGAGAAACTAGCGAGCCATGGCCGGTTTTTTCAGCAAAAGAGATCATAGTGAAGTATTATATTATATATAATATAAATTCTAGAGTACTGAATAAATTACACTCCACCAATTTTAGGTATTTAAGGAGACTGTATATCTGGATGAAGAGCATCCTGAACTGATTGAACAAGCAGAACTGATCCTTAAGAAGTGCAGTGGACTTCCTCTTGCAATAGTCACTATGGGTGGGTTCTTGGCAAACCAACCAAAAACAGAGGTGGAGTGGAGGAGATTGAATGAGCATATTAGTGCTGAGTTGGAGATAAACCCAAAGCTTGGGACCATATTAGCTGTGCTTACTAAAAGTTATGATGGTTTACCTTATCACCTGAAATCTTGTTTCTTGTATCTCCCCATCTTTCCCGAAGACTACAAGGTTAGTTGGCGGCGTTTGGTGCGGAGGTGGACGGCAGAGGGTTACTCATGGGAGGTGCGTGGTAAGTCCGCAGAGGGAATAGCGGATAATTATTTCATGGAACTTATAAGTCGGAGCATGATCTTGCCATACCAACAATCAATTCGCAGTAGAAAAGGAATTGACGCTTGCCATGTCTATGATCTCATCCGTGAAATTGGCATCTCCAAGTCAATGGAAGAAAATCTAGTGTTTAGGCTGGAAGAAGGTTGTAGCCTAAACACCCAGCACGTTGTGCGTCACCTTGCAATAAGTAGCAATTGGGAGGGAAATCAGAGTGATCTGGATAGCATAATAGATATGTCTCGTGTACAATCAATAACAGTTTTTGGAAAGTGGAAGTCATTTTACATTTCTGATAAGATAAGGCTGCTCCGAGTGCTGGACTTGGAAGGCACCTCAGGTGTATTTGATCATCACCTTGAGGATATTGTCAAGCTTATTCACCTAAAATACCTTTCTTTAAGAGGATGTACTCCTATTTGTCACCTGCCAGATTCTCTAGGCAACCTAAAACAACTTGAGACACTAGACTTGAGAGGTACACAGATAGTCAAGCTGCCACATAGCATCAGAAAACTTCGGAAGCTAAACTATCTCCGTGCTGGTAAGGAACCCATGGACGAGGACATCTCGTATGAACAAGTTGTAGAAGACTTGCCAACGGTGATGAGGAACGGTGCATGCCTTTTGACTGTCTCGTCGATGGTACTTTGTGCACGTTGTTTTTCAGGTTCAGATTTTAATGGTTATAACCACCGTGACTTGTGCAGTGCCTTCTGTTGTGTGGCACTCCCTGTTGTTGCGATGAAGCTGGACGCACATGGTGTGGTAGTGCCAAGAGGGGTGAGAAAACTGAAAGCCCTACACACACTAAGTGTTGTGAACATCTCACGGGGGAGGATCATTCTTCAGAACATAAGAAGACTCAGTGGGCTGCGGAAGCTAGGAGTGACTGGCATCAACAAGAGAAACAGTCTGGAGTTACAATCAACGGTTTCTTAACTCAGTCGCCTGGAATCCTTGTCGATGCGCTCAGAAGGGATGCCTGGATTATCTGGCTGCTTGGATGACATGCCCACTCCTCCAGAAAACCTGCAGAGCCTTAAACTGTATGGCAATCTGGTCATATTGCCTGCATGGATCCAGACACTCAGAAAACTTGTGAAGCTGAAGCTACGCAACTCTAGGATATCGGACCACGGTGTTGCCATACAAGTCCTCGGGGAGCTGCCGATGCTAGCCATCCTGTGTCTATGGACGAAGTCGTTCGTAGGAGAGGTCCATTTCAGTTTCGGCCAACGGGCATTTCCGAGCCTGGTGGTGCTGCACCTGGATCACCTAGATGACCTCAAATCGCTGGATTTTTCACTGGGAGGGACACCTAAGCTTGAGGTACTGCAGCTTTCCGAGACCTACATCCAGGGTTCTAACGGGCTTGAACACCTCCCAAGGCTCAAGGAAGTTGTGCTCAAGGGGGACTACCCGTCCGTCGAGAAACTGCGTGCCGACCTTGCCAAGTTCCCAAATGGACCCGTTGTCAAGTTGAACTGAGCTGGGCTCCAGAATTGATCATCTAGTGAAACCAGTGTTGCTGTCTTATCATGTGATATGTACGTGGTGTATAATATTGCTTTCTCTTGTGGAACATCAATCTGAATTGTTTTTTCCTCTTTTATTTGCTGGGGAATCTTATTTGTTTCATGTGTTTAACTATGTGTTTGAATGTAAGATGCATACAACTGTTGTGGATGTGTGGTATCTGGATTAACGGCAAAGTACTTCTCTGTGAGCTCGTCTTTGCGCTTCTTGGTACCATGGTGCTATTTTTCCCCCTCTTCTTTTTCCAGTCCAAATTATGGTTAATACTCGTAATTTATAGTGTATGTTTAGTTCAGGTTAGGCACCCTTTTTGTGGGCTCAGGTGGGGGATCACTGAGCATGGATGGATACCGCAACTTCGACATTCATTAAATGACCCATTGCGCCACTTGCGCAAGTTTTTTTGGCTATTCTTAAATTTCTTGTTTCATGCAGTGTTTATATTATAATTGTGGACTAACCTATTAATTTAGTGTCAACCGTCCATTGTTGTTTTTTGACTGTTTTTGAAATTTACAGAAATTTAAAAAATCAGAGCCCAAAAAATCAAATAAAATATGGCGCTTTTCAAGCCAAAAGAGCCACTAGGCCAAAAGCCTACCTGGAGGGGCCAATCAGGAGCCCACGCAGTCAAGGGCTGAGGTGCATGGTGGGGTCCTTGGACCTCATCTCCCGCCTCTTGGCACCCCTATCTTTGTATGCTCAAAAACACTCGACATGTTTTTACCTTAATTTTTCCGCCTTCGCCGTTTTCTGATCCAAGACGATTTTCGTTTTAGCCCTTCTCCAACACCCTGTCAGAGGGGGAGATTGATCCGCATCAACCTCCATCATCCTGTGCTCCTCCTATGATGATACGGAAGTAGTCCATCCTCGTGACTAAGGGTTTGCACCAGCAGTTTTGTGGTTTGCACCAGTAGTTTTGTGTTCTATCATTGTGATCATGGGCTTTGTTAATATATTCGAAATATGTAATTTAACTCTTCAGTATGTTTGTGGTGAATTTAATCTTGCTCACGCTATGAGTTTCTTCATTCTAGATTGAATCTTTTGGGAATCAATGAGATCATGATGTATAGTATAATTTCTCGAGATGCCCGTACTGACAATGGGGTGATTGTTATGTATAATCTGAAATTATCTGTGGTGACGTATGGCCTGCCCTATGGATCAAGATTAGAAAGACAAACTTAGAGGTGTGCCCTATACATATCCCTAATATTTGACTCCATTGCGGCAAGCAAAAACTTCAGCAACCAGTGCATTTGGGCGAGCTCCATATGTTCTTCTTAGCCCTTGCTGCAATAAAACTGCCCTTAATATCGCTAGTTACCATTCCTGTGGCTCCGCAAAAAGTGTTTTGACTGAAGGTGTCATCCAAGATCACTTTTAGAACACCAACAGGAGGAGGGCATAAGTTACACACGTCAAATGCATATTTGTGAATCACAACCTTTGCCTCTATAAAAAGGTCATTGGTTGTATCCTGAGCCCATTTACAATCGGAACAAACTTTTTTCTTGAACATAATAAACTTTATTCCTCAAATGACATCCATATCGTTTACAATATGGAGAGGAATAAAATCAGGGATATTGTAATCCGAAAATTCAGACGAGCGCGTTTTAAAAAAATGTTTAGCTAGACTATCAGCTACCTGATTGGCTTCTCGGCAGCAGTAAACATAGCTGACACTTGCAATATCGGTAGTCAATTGAGTGCACTCCGCTAGGACCGGCACGTCAGGACCCATATCTGCATCTGATCAAGTAATGGCCTGAAAAGCAACCATGCTATCAGACTAAATAACCACCAATAGGAACAAACTTTCCAGAGTCATCGGAACAAGCTTTCCAGGAAACAATTGATATATCAGGTATCAACATTCAAAAAATATATCAGGTACCGGTCTATAAAGCAACCTACTTGCCGGGAACATCCCTGAGGAGCTAACATACCTTTAAGGTCTCCGATTATTGAACTTTGTCTAGAAATGATCTGTCAGGCAGCATTCCAGAAAGCATTGGCAGTTTGGAGCTCTTGGAATCCCTTGACCTCTCATGGAATGAACTTTCAGGCGCTATCCCTCCCACCATTTCAAAATTGAAGTCACTCGGCATGTTAAATCTCTCCAACAATCTAACGTCATACCCACTGGAAGTCAGATGCAGACATTTGTAGACGAATCAATTTATGGCAACAATCCGGGGCTTTGTGGCTTCCCGTTGAGCATAGCTTGTTCGGATGAAGTTACTGAAGACCACCAAGAACTTGGAGATCCTTGGCTCTCTGTTTTTTCCTCAGACCATGGAGGTTTTCCTTCCTCCGATTTCTTGATAAGTAAGGCAGTAAGTGAGGTTCTCATATCCTCAGGTGGAATGTTTACTTTTCTCTGCAATTGTAAACTAAATAATTTCAAACTTTTCACTATCTGTAGCGGCTTCAGAATTTCTGGAATTACTTCCTTCCTTTGATGAGGGAACCTGTACAGCATCAGTTTCTAAAAAGAAACACACTTCTGCTTCGGTACACCCTTCTAAACACATCAACGTTTGAGATTAGTCCATACCCCTTCATAATAAGTCCTATAAGAATTGCACCTCGCGACTGGGCCGACACATTAAGCCATGTCCCTCCTACCACGTTCAATATAAGTGATGTAAAAATACTGATAAAAAGATGACATCATGAGGACTTGAACTCAAACCTCCCACCTAAAGGCAAGCGCCGCTAACCAATTCATCCCACCAGTATTTGTGGTAATTTCAAACACCAAATATATAATAAAGCGTTAATATATAAGAAATATTTTCTGAAAAAATTGAAACTTTTCCGAACATCTTCAGAAACATGTTGTGGTTTTCTTTTTCGGTTTTTGTTTGTCCCGTTTTTCCTTCTATTTTTTATTTTTATCTTTTTTCATTTTCTTTTCTTTATTAAAATTTGTAAAATATTTTTAAATCATCAACCTTTTTCTTAAAACCGTGAACTTTTCAAATTCATGAATATTTTCTTAAATTCACGAACTTTGTTTTCAAATAAGTGAACTTTTTTTCAATCCATGAACCCTTTTTAAATTTTACGAACATTTGTCAAAGCCTGCAATTTCTTTCTCAAATTCATGAAAATGTGTTTTAAAAATCGATGAACGTTTTTTAAATCCACTAACGATTGTGTTGGCCCAACAGGAACCGGACGAGAGCGATGTTGTCACCTAGTTGAACCAAGGCTGAGAATATTTTATTATTTTTTATTTTTTCGTTTTCTTTTATTTTTTCATTAATTCATTTTTATCATTTTTGAAATTTACTATGCTGTTTGAAACCTGTTAAAAAATTTAAATATTTTTGGAATGCCATAAAATATTGTTGTTTTCAAATATTTTTTACAGTTTTGAAAATTATTTGGGAATTTGAAAAAATTGTTCCTCTTTTCGAAATTTTTTGTTCACAAATTTAACAAATGTTTGTGTTTCAAAATTTTGATATTTTTTTAAAAAACCATGTGATTTGCAATTTGTGTACAACATCAATTGTTGGGAATTTGCTCACAATTTTGGAGAAAGTGTTCAAGTTTATAAAAATTTTGTATACAATTTAAATTTCTAAAATTGTTGACTAATTTCAAGAAATTGTTTGGATATAAGAAAAGGTTCATGTTGATTGATAATGATGGAAATTGCAAATAATATAGGCATTCAAATTAGAGAAAACTACATGCTCACAGATGCACCCGTCTCGCCTAGTCTAGCACACTCCTAAAAATAGTATTTTTTTGGATCATGGATAAATGACACCAACTTTTGCCAGCGTGCGGGCATGCCCAAGATAGTCCCCAATGCAAAATTTGAACGAATTCAGACACCTGAACGCACGCTACGTCATGTGCGGGCAGTATTTTAGGGGTTTTCACTGGGAAAACTATAGAAAATGCATATAATATCATAAAGCAATGAAACATATCATGCATGCTGCCAGTGTGTGGATTTTTTTTGCTCCATTTGGTTAATGTGAAGAAAAATTGGTTCGAGACTTACATTACCGACAAACCCGAACGGTCCTGGTTGAACATCGTGTAGGTCCTGTCGTGCATGAAATGACATCAATTTTTGCCAGCGTTTGGGCATGCCCATTGAGGGCCTCCATGCAAAACTTGAAACAATTCGGACACCAAATGCATGTTGTGTCACGTGCGGGTAGTATTTTAGGGTTTTTTCACTCGGAAAACTCTAGAAAATGCATATAATGTCATAAATCAACAAATCCTGGCATGCATGCTTCCATGGTGATGCTAGTGTGTGGATTTTTTTGGTTCCATTTGGTTAATGAAAAAAACTGGTTCAAGACTTACCCTACCGGTAGACCCAAACGATCCCGATCAAACATGGTGTAGGTCATGTCATGCATGAAATGACACCAAATTTTGCCAACATGTGGGCATGCACATGGAAGGCCTCAATGCAAAATTTGAACGAATTCGGACACGAAACGCACGTTGCGCCACATGCAAGCAATATTTTAGGGCTTTATCACGGGAAAAACCATAGAAAATGCATAGAATGTCAGAAAGCAATGAGACTTGGCATGCATGCCTTCCATGGTGATGCCAGTCTGTGGAAATAAATTGATCTAGTTTATGGGCCTGAAAAAAAACTGCTTTGAGACTTGTCGTACCAGCAAAGCTGAACGAACCCGGTTGAACATGGTGTTGGTTCTATCGTGCATGAAATGGCACCAAATGTTGCCAGTGTATGGGCATGCCCAAGGTAGTCACCCACGCAAAACTTGAATGAATTCGAACACCGAACACGTGTTGCGTCATGTGCGGGCGGTATTTTAGGGTTTTCAGTGGAAAAACCCTAGAGAATGCATATAATGTGAGAAAGAAAAAAACATGGCATGCATGCCTTCCATGGTGATGCCAGTGTGTGGATTTTTTTTCTCCATTTGGTTCTTGTGGCCCAGACTAGCCACCACACTCCAACTACGTCAGTTCAATCTCATCATTGTCGCTCTGATCTAATCGACGCTACTCCTCGAAGACATCCATCTTTGGACGGTGCCCATGTTCTAGTAGGGGTCTCGTCCTGTTGTGCTTCGTTGTTTATGTCTGTTGTATGGTAGCAAAGTCTAATATATATTGGAAGAAAATTTTGTTTTCTTTGGAAGAAAATTATGATGTCATTTATAAGTAAAATATTGATGGAAGCATACATCAATTAGAAAGTTGGCCATTGAAAAAAATCAACATCATAGGAAGCATATGCTCATTTTGTTTGAAGCAGATGTATTTGTTGGTTGCGCATGTATGCTACATCATCTTACTAATTTTTTTATGGTAAATGTCTCTATTTTGCTTCCTGCCCAAAAGAATGAAGCTTCCGTTACACAATAACCAAGAGGTGTAGGTTTTCACGAAACATTTATGCTTCCTACACAGTTCAAGTGTTCAACAAAGTTCCGGTTAGACACTAAGAGCATCTCCAGCCGTTGGCACACCAAGAACATTACCGAACCAAAAAAGTTGGTGTCTTGGGAGTCATCTGACGAAATCCGGCAAAATAAAGAGGGTATCTTTCCAGTCAAACCCCACCCCAAGCAAAAGTTTATGAGGAGAATGATTAAGTGTGCCAAGAAAAAAGACATGTGGCGAGACACGATTTACCGAAACTTGTGCCGGCGCCCCCAAGAGACCCCCAGCGCGCCGGGTTTCGCCTGGGTTTGTCGGCGCTATTTTGACGTCCTGGGTGGCGTTGGGGGCGTGGCTGGGCCGTTTTTCGGCAAAAAATACCGTCTGAATCTAAAACCGAGCCTAAAAAATGTCCTAGAGCGTTCTGGGGAGGCTAGTGGAGATGCTCTAATCATGCTTCAAACAACAACACATTAGGCTTTCTATGCACCCAAATAATGAATCTCTTACACACTAATCATGTATGCTTCCACCATTACTTAGTGGAGATGCCTAACCATCGTATCAGATCGGACGAAATGTTAATCCAGCGGCCACCCAGACGAAGGTACTAAGAGCATCTTCAACAGCCGCGCTATGCGCCGCACGCAAAAAACCTGTTTGTCGCGCGCGCTTCGGCTGGTTTGGCGCGCGCGCCTGCGCTGGCTCCAGCAGCCGCGCTATAATGCAGCGCGCGCGCGCCGCTCTAGCAGAGCGCAAAAATACAGCGCGCGCGCGCCGCACAAACCACATATACATAGCAAAAATGATCAAACAAACAAAATAAATCAACAATAAATAGTTCAATTTCGTTATCATTACAACTCAAACAAATAGTTTATCATTCAGTACAACAAATGCAATAAACACAACAAATAGTTCATGAACAATACAATGTCGAATGTTGATATCATCATGCTCTTTGTCGTCCATGCCATGCCCACCACTCTTTAATCAAATCATTGTGAAGTTCATTGTGCGTTGATTGACACCGAATGGCATGATAGCAGGCAATAAAACGGGCTACCCTTTCAACCCTCCGTCGCACTCGCACGGGATTTCCCAAGAGCTCATAGTGTGAGTAGTCTAAATCTTGGCCACGCTCATTCTCAATGATCATGTTGTGCATGATCACACAAGCGTGCATGATGTACCAAAGCATTTTTTGATCCCAAAATCTAGCCGGTCCTCTCACAATAGCAAATTGGGCTTGCAAAATCCCAAATGCTCTCTCCACATCTTTTCTAGCCGCCGCTTGAGTATTGTGGAAGTCAAGATTTTTCTTACCTTCCGGCTTTTTCAACGGCTTCACGAAGGTTTGCCACTTTGGATAGATGCCATCCGCTAGATAATAGCCATAGTTATACGTACGACCATTTGCTACAAACTGCACCGGTGGCAACTCACCATTTGCAATCTTATTCATCAGTGGTGACCGGTTGACAACATTGATGTCATTCAAAGATCCAGGCATTCCAAAGAATGCATGCCAAATCCAAGTCTCCTGATCGGCCACCGCTTCAAGGATTATAGTGGAACCTTTTTTTGTCCGTGGAATTGCCCATGCCATGCCTTTGGACAATTCTTCCAACTCCAATGCATGCAATCTATTGAGCCAAGCATGCCAGGAAAACCGCGAGCTTTGTTCATCGCCAATAGCCTTGCGACGTCTTCAGCATTGGGAGATCTCAAGTACTCCTCGCCAAACACTTGCACAATTCCCACTGCAAAGCGCTTGACACACATGATGGCTTGGCTCTCACCCATAGCCAAGTGATCATCAACAAGATCAGCCAGTATACCGTATGCCAACATACGCAAAGCGGCTCTCACCTTCTGAAAGGTGCTATGCCCGAGCTCTCCGGCGGCATTCCTCCTTTGCTGAAAAAAACGATCATGGCTCGCTAGTTTCTCTGCAATGCGTCTGAACAACTCGGTGCTCATCCTAAACCGGCGACGAAAATACGACTCGAGGTATATGGGATTCTCTGCAAAATAATGCCTGATCAATCTGTTGTGGGCATCGATCCTATCCCTCCAAATTTTCTGCCGACCCATAACCGAACCACCGTGCTTCGCTTTTTTTATATGCATAGCTAGGATCATTGCAAGATCTTCCTCCTCTTCCATATCAAATTCTTCTTCGGAAGAATCATACAACGAACTCATCTACAATGTTCAATACTATACTATAAAAACTACAATTCAAAACATGCATCAAATTCATGAAGTTTGAGCAGTACATACCTTGTAGGCGTTTTGTCAAACACCTTGCGGGCGCGGCGCAGCAGCGAGCGCTCAGGCGCTGTTCCTCCGACGACGGAGGCGCGCGAGAGCCGGCGGGACTAGGAGGGGAAGGGGCGGAAGTGCGGGCACGCGGGGATAAAGCCGGGGAAGCCTGAACGGTCGCCGGGGGCGCGGGCGGCGGCGGCGGCGCGACCGGACGGGGTGTGGAAGTGGGAGAGGAAGTGCGGGCGCGAGCGCTGAAGTGTGCCGCGCGCTGCAGCTGGCGCCCCAAATACACCGCGCGGCTAAGTGTTTTTGTCGGCGCGCCCAACCCGTTATAGCGCGCGCGCCGTTTTTGCGCGCCCGCTGAAGCGACCCGCCGCGTTGCGCGCGCGCTAAAACAGCCTATTTTGCGGCGCGACGCTAGTTTAGCGCGGCTGTTGGAGATGCTCTAATAGCGCAGTCATACCATAATTTGTCACAACTGTTAAGTTGATTGGTTGGTACCGCGGTACATATGATTGACGGAGGTCTCGAGTTCGACGCTTGCCTTTTACATATTTTTTGAACACTTACTACATAAGAGAAAAACAAGGTGCAAGTGGACCGGCCCATGACGAGGCAACGAGTTGACGTATTTCGTAGACGAGCCATTGTACATATGAAAGTATGATTGTCAAAAGTCCATATTACCCTTTATACGTTTTGTTTTTTGTGAGGGAGGGAGTATCGAAGCGGGCTTAAAAGAAAAAAAGTTTCTCAGCATCCCATGCTGGGGCTGTAGACTCTTTTGGCATCTTCACGATTAGCAAACCTGCAGATAAAAAGGTAACTTAGAATCTACAGCAGATTTTATCCATTTCCCTGACCGTGTTCAAAAAACACAAATTTTAGGGCATTCATACTGTAGTTACACGAGGCAGCAGAACATAAGAAAGAAAGATGAGCAACATCATATGAGTGGAATGAAAAAGAGTTTGGAGTACAGCATGATGAACAATAACAATATAAGACTCGACTATTCAAAGCGCACTTGGATTTTTTTTAGGGTAAATGCCGCCGCTTTATTTAACTAAAAGTCCACGAAACCCGGAATGTCATCCGAGATTACATCCAAAATACAGTCTAGGGGCGTCCCCAACCAAATCTTACAAAGTTCGTCTCCTACACCTACTCTAGCTAACTTATGCGCCGCGGCATTCGCAGAACGTCGAACCCAAGTTACCTTAACTCCTTGCTTTGTTTCCATCATTTGTTTTATGTCATGAATCCACGGACCAACTGTAGAGAAGTTCCTGTGAAAAATAGGCCAGTCCATAAAGACTGGAACGGAGTGGGGACGGCACGAACGCGATGTACCAGCGACTAACAACGGGAACGAGGCAGGAGATACAGCAGTTTAAGAGCATCTCCAACAGCCGCGCTAAACTAACGCCGCGCCGTAAAATTGTCCGTTTTAACGCGTGCGCAATCGGTATAGTGGCTTCAGCGGACGTACAAAAACAATGCGCGCGGCATATCTAGTTCAGCGCGCGGGCCGAAACGGGATCACGCGCCGCTTATTTGTTGTGCCCGCTCCCGCGCGTTGGACTCTCGCGCGCTCGCTCGCAACTCCCCCCCCTCCATCCAGCTGTGCCGCCGCCGCCGCCGCCCACGTCATCCGGCGACCGTTCCGGCGCTTTCCCGGCCTATCCCCGTGCCGCGGCGGCTTCTCCCCCCCTCTAGTCCCGCCGCCCCTCGCGCGCGTCCGTCGTCCGACGAACAGCGCCCGAGCGCTCGTCGCCGCTCGGCGCCCGCAAGGTGTTCGACAAAACGACTGCAAGGTATGTATTGCTCAAACGTCATGAATTTGGTGCATGTTGATTCTAGTTTTTATAGCATAGTATTGAACATTGTAGATGAGTTCGTCGTATGATTCTTCCGAAGAAGAATTTGATATGGAAGAGGAGGAGGATCTTGCAATGATCCTAGCTATGCATATCAATAAAAAAACAAAGCACGGTGGTTCGGTTATGGGTCGGCAGAAAATCTGGAGGGATAGGATCGATGCCCATAACAGATTGATGAGGCACTATTTCATGGAGAATCTCACATACCCGAAGTCGTACTTTCGTCGCCGGTTTAGGATGAGCACCGAGTTGTTCAGGCGCATTGCAGAGAAACTAGCGAGCCATGACCGGTTTTTTCAGCAAAGGAGGAATGCCGCCAGAGAGCTCGGGCATAGCACCTTTCAGAAGGTGACAGCCGCTTTGCGTATGTTGACATACGGTATCCCGACTGATCTAGTTGATGATCACTTGGCTATGGGTGAGAGTCAAGCCATCATGTGTGTCAAGCGCTTCACAGTCGGAATTATGCAAGTGTTTGGCAAGGAGTATTTGAGATCTCCCAATGCTGAAGACGCCGCAAGGCTATTGAAGATGAACAAAGCTCGCGGCTTTTCTGGTATGGTTGGCTCAATAGATTGCATGCATTGGAGTTGGAAGAATTGTTCAAAGGCATGGCATGGGCAATTCCACGGGCAAAAAAAGGGTTCCACTATAATCCTTGAAGCGGTGCTCGATCAATAGACTTGAATTTGGCATGCATTCTTTGGAATCAATGTTGTCAACCGGTCATCATTGATGAGTAAGATTGCAAATGGTGAATTGCCACCGGTGCAGTTTGTAGCAAATGGCCGTACATACAACTATGGCTATTATCTAGCGGATGGCATCTATTCAAAGTGGCAAACCTTCGTGAAGCCGTTGAAAAAGCCGGAAGGTAAGAAAAATCTTGATTTCCACAATGCTCAGGCGGCGGCTAGAAAAGATGTGGAGAGAGCTTTTGGGATTTTGTAAGCCCAATTTGCTATTGTGAGAGGACCGGCTAGATTTTGGGATAAAAAATGCTTTGGTACATCATGCACGCTTGTGTGATCATGCACAACATGATCATCGAGAATGAGCGTGGCCAAGATTTAGACTACTCACAGTATGAGCTCTTGGGGCATCCCGTGCGAGTGCGACGGAGGGCTGAAAGGGTGGCCCGTTTTGTTGCCTCCTATCATGCCATTCGGTGTCCCGCGGCGCACAATGATCTTCAGAAGGATCTTATTGAGGAGTGGTGGGCATGACATGGACTACAAAGAGCATGATTTGTGCGTTCGACATTGTATTGTTCATGAACTATTTGTTGTGTTTATTACACTATTTGTTGTACTCAACGATAATTTATTTGTTTGGGTTGTAATAACGAAATTGAACTATTTATTGTTGATTTATTTTGTTATAGTTTGATCATTTTTGCTTCTATTTAAAATGCATATGTTGTTTGTGCGAGTCACGCGCTGCATTTTTTGCGCGCTGTTAAAACTGCGCATGCTGCATTTTAGCGCGACTGCTGGAGCCAGCGCTGCCCACCGCACCAAATCAGACGATAAACACGTGGCACGGTAGATTTTAACACGCGGCGCGTTTGACGGCCGTTGAAGATGCTCTAACTCAGGGACCGGCGGGAGCAGCAGCAGGCAGCGGCAACGCGGGCGGCGCGGGGGCGAGTTGAGGACGAAAAGAGACCAAGCTATCTCCTCTCTGCCGCTGCTTGGGCCTCGCTGGACCTAACCGACCTGCTAGACCAGCCCGCTTCCTCCAGCAGCAGGTCCAAACAACCGGAACTGGTCTGACGGGCGGCCCGGTAATGGACCGGCCCACTTCTGGCCCACTTTTGACTGATTTTGGAAGGAACTCTTTCACGATATTTTTCTGTATTTTCTTTTAGCAGTTTTACCTTTTTTAATTTCCATTTCATTTCCTTATTTTCTTTTATTTTAATTCTTTACTTTTTTATTTTACTTTCTTCATTTTTAAATCCATGAACTTTTTTTGAAATCCAGTAACATTTTCTAAATGAGTTTTTTCACAATTATATTTTTTGTTAAAAAATATTTCTCAAATTCACAAACTTTTTGAATTCATGAACATTTTTTTTTGAATTTTTCAAATATTTTTTGAATTCACGAAATTATCTTTAATGTTTTTTCAATTCATGAACATTTTTAAAATTTCAAACATATTTTGAATCCATGAATACTAAACATTTTTTAGTATTTGCCAAGATATTTATAAATTCATGAGGATTTTTTAAACTCGTGAATATTTCTTATATTCATGAACATTTTTTCGGAGTTGCGAACATATTTTCAATTTACAAACTTTTTTCAATTAATTTTCTATTTTTCTATTTTAGAATTATTGAAAAAAAGATAGAATTCATGAACTTTTTCTAATTCTTTAACATTCTTTTAGTTCATGACCATATTTAAAACTTTGGAACATTTTCAAAAACCTATTTTTTTTAAAAAAAATCTACATTAAAAAGTGTTTTAAAAGAAAACCGACCAAAATAGAGAAACCGAAAGAAAAAAGAACTTGGGAGAACAAAAAACTGCAAATGGTGCACATACACTAAAAAAACATTTTCTACAATGCAAAAAAAGATCATTTTTTTGTAAACACACATGCATTTATATTATGTGTCTGCAAATCATGTGAACGAAGAAACACATGATTTCCCTGTTACTCCACATAGCACAATGAAATATGAAAGGCGGAATGTATGCACTATAAAAATGTATTGCCAAGCTGTAACCCTTCTGAAATTAATATCATTACACTTAGTGATGTACATCATATTGAGGTTTCCCGAGAGTTTGGACCGTCTTTTGCATTCCACTTTATCGGTAAATTCCAATTTTTATCCCATATTTTGACAATTTTTTTACAGGAATTACACCATTTAATGAATTTTCATCCGTTTTACCACTTTTAAAGAAAGTTGTGCCACATTTTACCCTTCTTAATTTTTAGCATGTTATATCATGTGGGTCTCAGTTGTCACATAACAAGTGATGTGCCACGTCGATGGTTTTCCTATGCAGCTGGTTTCCTCCTCATGCCCACCCGCCAAGTTCACCCTTCGGTACTGCTCCACATGTCAGTTGGCTAGGCCCATCAGCCCGACTCGAGGCGTACCACTCCCACACACCCCCTCACACTCACAAGCTTATAGCCATAGATCATCATGATCGTATACTAACAAATCAACAACCAATATAATTTACAGATTTACATTTGAACATATTCCAATTGATGGGTACTCGTAGTTGTATTGAAAAGCATAGTAAAACATCGATTAGGTAAATCCTTTTTTTGCGGGGATGATTAAGTAAATCCTAATCATTAGTTTGGTTAAGGATGATTAATATGGCTATAATTATTAGACTTGAAGTATACATAGGGTTAGATATTTGAGTCAAACATGTGTAACCCAAACCTACTATATAAACACACTATGGAGTAGTCAAAATAGACTAGACACTAGATCACGAAAGAGATGTTTCGGATGCCTGGGTGTCTGGCCCGGCCTATGCGCGATGGTCGAGATGCGTCTGATGACCTCGACAATCCTATCGTTGATCTATGCTATATGGGGGAAGGAGCGTCTATAGTCATGGCCTATTGGACATAGCTGATGTTCAGCGAGTCTCTTTCATGGTGGTTTTCCCGTGACAAAACTTAAGTACAACCATTAAGCATGTCTTCGTTTCCAATTCGTATAATATTCAAATGCTAGGACAACTAAAGGGGGGTCTCGAGACACCTTTTATACTTGCTAAAAAAAAGATAAGAGCAATCATAACACACGTGCTCTGGACAATTCCCACGCGTATATTTCAGTTCATTTTGGTTGCAGAAGGAAAGGTAATACCAGTATAATTCTGCACGATGGAGGCATCTTATCTTATCTTTGATTAATAATATTATATCCTTGGATTTGACTCGTACACGGCAATGACCAGCGTTGTGGACGTGCGTGCAGCGTGTGGTTCTCTCATCTAGTCCTAGCTATGCTTAATTCCCGATATAAAGTATATCATCAGCTTGTCTGGTGTTGTTCCTGTCATGCGCTCACTTTCCTCTTATTTCTTCCATCTATCTCTTCTATTTTATCTGAGAAATCTCTGCTAGATATATACTGCTAGCTACAAGTGCATGCACCGCATCTTCCTCCCTATCTCTCTTCGTCTCGATTAACAACCATTTCATTGAAATTTGCATCCACCAAGTTGCTAAGGGCATCTCCAACAATGACCTGTAAAAAACCCGCCGCATCCGTCCTTGAACAGGGAGAGCAGTTCACGGACACGGATGCGGGAGACAGTCATCCAACGCTAGCTGCATACATTTTTACAACAACTCAAATCAATCGGATGAAATTCATTCAAACAAGTCTGGATTTCATATAAACACGACCCGATTTCATATGAAAATACTGTATTTCATATAAACACGACGAGTTTCATTACAAATACATCAAAACAGTCATAGGCAGGCTCTGAAGTATAATTAATACCTAATCTAAATGATCACGGTGTCCGGTCCCCGTCTCTGTCCATGAACCAAGAGAACGTAAGCTTCGCCTTTTCCAGCTGTGCCTCCGTGACCTCCGCCTCCGGAGCCCCGGGAACTGAAGCAACTACTTGGCCGCAGATGATGAGCCCACCAAGCTTGGCGTCGACGGGAGGGCAGGAGCGATGGCCTTCCTGGGACCCAAGCGACGGCGCCCTACCGTGCACTACTCTTCCTCGCTATCGCTGTCGGCGGCGCCCCGGTTTCTTCGTGGTCGTGGCACCGGGGAGCGGCCTCCTCTTCGTTGGTGTCGCCGAACAACGCCTTGCCCGCATCGTCCTCACGCTCCTTGCCGGCGGCCGCTACCTCCGCGTAGCGGTAGGACTCGAGTAGCACCTCCTACTCCGCCAGGTCCGCGTCCGGCGCGACCGCCCTTCCGGGTAACCTGCTCCTCTGCCTGCAAATGCTCCTGGAGGAGGTCGTGGTTGTAGTTGGCGTCGGCCTACGCCTCCCGAAACTGCTCCTCCCGCACCATGTCCATATAATGGGCACATGCCTTGCTGATGATCAAGGTGGAATGCACCAGCGAGGGTTCCGCGGAGGAAGAGGAAGGTGGCGCTAGCTCGTCGTCGGAGGCGTCCTCCATTTGCATGCCCTCTGGCTGCCTGCCGGCCTGCCAGTCGACAGCAATGGCGGCCATGGCCTTCTTCTGCTCCAATGTCAGCCTGTCCCAGAGAGCTTTGGCCGCGAAGGGATCCATGGCGGGGAGTGTTTTGGAGAGGGATGATTGTGGCCATGGCCAGGCACCGGGGCAGCAATTTATATAGCACCGGTGGGCGTCAGACGGACGGACAAGTGGCGTCGGAGGAGACGCCTCGGCAACCGCATGCCATCAATGCGGGTGGCAGACAGACGGACGGTCAGCCGTCGTGTCATTTGAACAAGCGGCAGTCGCTTGCACCGGGAAGCGGCGCTGGCGGCGCTCTTTCGGCTGGCACGCCGCTTCAATGCCAGCGCCAGTGAGCGGTCATGTCCGCTCTGGGGCGGGCATGAATGCGGGCGCTGACGCTCTACAGCGGCGCTGACCGAAAACGCGCGGGAGGGGTGAGGGGTTTTTGGTGGGCCGGGGCGGTTAGAAACGGACTTAGGATCGGTCTGTACTCCCGCAAACCTTCCCACTTTTCTCTCCGGTTTGCGAAAAAAATCGCGTCCGGACCGCTCCGCGGACCGATACAGACCCGCGTTAGATGGTTTCTGCGGTCCAGACCATTACAGGAGGTTTGCGGGTCGGTGTTGGAAATGCCTTCAGTGACTCTTGATGTTTATATATGTTGTTGTCATAGAATATATACATCCCTTCTATTTCTCAAAAATAAAGAAAGTACAGCCCTTGTTTACTTGTGCTCAGGCCATCTATAAGAACATTTTTCCAGTATTTAAAGAGATCTCGTATTTAGGGCGCGTTCGGTGGCCCTCTGCTCCGCTCCTGAAGCGGACGGAGCTGGAGTTATAATCCCTGGAGCGAGCTAACAGCTGCTCCATATATTCTTGGATTTGAAGGAGCGGTGGAGTGCTGAACACGGCCTTAAAATGGCGAAGACCTACAAGGTCAACCGCGTGTGTTCGCGGACAACAACACCATCTAAGAAAAGGTGGTATTGGAATCCAACGAGAAAATATCTCTTCCTTTTCCAGAAAGTATAGATATTCCGTGCGTACATAACAACATATATGTCATGAAGCCTGTATATATAACTTGTGGGAATGCTATTCTTTTTTTTAACATAATGCTATTCTTTTCTCAGTAGGGTTTCCCTTTTGGTAGAAAATTCTATGCTGCATAGTTCGCCCCCATGACGAATAAAATTTCCTGCTTGATCTACTACGTGATCTATGTCGAAAGTCATTATCAATCACTCCTCTTTAGTTTTTCTCCAACAAATTCCTCCAATTCCATAAGAACCTTTTTTTTCAACATGGGGCATTGTTATTGTTGGGGAACGTTGCAGAAAACAAAAAAAAATTCCTACGATTTCACCAAGATCCATCTAGGAGTTCATCTAGCAACGAGTGATTGGATTGCATCTACATACCTTTGTAGATCACGCGCGGAAGCGTTCAAAGAACGGGGATGAGGAAGTCGTACTCGACGTGATCCAAATCACCGAAGATCCTAGCGCCAAACGGACGGCACCTCCGCGTTCAACACACGTACAGTCATCGTAACGTCTCCTTCTTCTTGATCCAGCAAGGGGGAAGGAGAGGTTGAGGAAGATGGCTCCAGCAGCAGCACGACGGCATGGTGGTGGTGGAGCTACAGTACTCCGGCAGGGCTTCGCCAAGCTCTATGGAGGAGGAGGAGGTGTTGGAGAGGGGAGGAAGGCACCAAAAACAAAGGGTGAGAGATCCTTCCTTCCTCCCACTATATATAGGGGGCCTAGGGGGGGCGCCGGCCCTAGGAGATGCAATCTCCTAGGGGGCGGCGGCCAAGGGGTGGGGGGCTTGCCCCCCAAGCAAGGGGGCGCCCCCCTTTAGGGTTTCTCCCACCCTAGGGTTTCCCCCACCCTAGGCGCATGGGCCCTAGGGGAAAGTGGCGCCCCAGCCCACTTTGGGCTGGATCCCTTCCCACTTCAGCCCATGGGGCCCTCCGAGATAGGTGGCCCCACCCGGTGGACCCCCGGGACCCTTCCGGTGGTCCCGGTACAATACCGGTGATCCCGAAACTTGTCCCGATGGCCGAAATAGCACTTCCTATATATAATTCTTTACCTCCGGACCATTCCGGAACTCCTCGTGACGTCCGGGATCTCATCCGGGACTCCGAACAACATTCGGGTTACTGCATATATATATCCCTACAACCCTAGCATCACCGAACCTTAAGTGTGTAGACCCTACGGGTTCGAGAGACATGTAGACATGACCGAGACGGCTCTCTGGTCAATAACCAACAGCGGGATCTGGATACCCATGTCAGCTCCCACATGCTCCTCGATGATCTCATCAGATGAACCACGATGTCGAGGATTCAAGCAACCCCGTATACAATTCCCTTTGCCAGTCGGTATGTTACTTGCCCGAGATTCGATCGTCGGTATCCCAATACCTCGTTCAATCTCGTCACCGGCAAGTCACTTTACTCGTACCGTAATGCATGATCCCATGACCAGACACTTGGTCACTTTGAGCTCATAATGATGATGCATTACCGAGTGGGCCCAGTGATACCTCTCCGTCATACGGAGTGACAAATCCCAGTCTTGATCCGTGTCAACCCAACAGACACTTTCGGAGATACCCGTAGTATGCCTTTATTGTCACCCAGTTACGTTGTGATGTTTGGTACACCCAAAGCACTCCTACAGTATCCGGGAGTTACACGATCTCATGGTCTAAGGAAAGGATACTTGACATTGGAAAAACTCTAGCAAACGAACTATACGATCTTATGCTATGTTTAGGATTGGGTCTTGTCCATCACATCATTCTTCTAATGATGTGATCTCGTTATCAATGACATCCAATGTCCATAGTCAGGAAACCATGACTATCTGTTGATCAACGAGCTAGTCAACTAGAGGCTTACTAGGGACATGTTGGTGTCTATTATTCACACATGTATTACGATTTTCGGATAACACAATTATAGCATGAATAAAGACAATCATCATGAACAAGGAAATATAATAATAATGCTTTTATTATTGCCTCTAGGGCATATTTCCAACAGTCTCCCACTTGCACTAGAGTCAATAATCTAGTTACATTGTGATGAATCGAACACCCATGGAATTCTGGTGTTGATCATGTTTTGCTCTAGGGAGAGGTTTAGTCAACGGATCTGCTACATTCAGGTCCGTATGTACTTTACAAATATCTATGTCTCCATCTTGAACATTTTCACGAATGGAGTTGAAGCGACGCTTGATGTGCCTGGTCTTCTTGTGAAACCTGGGCTCCTTGGCAAGTGCAATAGCTCCAGTGTTGTCACAGAAGAGTTTGATTGGCCCCGACGCATTGGGTATGACTCCTAGGTCGGTGATGAACTCCTTCACCCAAATTGCTTCATGCGCTGCCTCCGAGGCTGCCATGTACTCCGCTTCACATGTAGATCCCGCCACGACGCTCTGCTTGCAACTGCACCAGCTTACTGCCCCACCATTCAAAATATACACGTATCCGGTTTGTGACTTAGAGTCATCCAGATCTGTGTCGAAGCTAGCGTCGACGTAACCTTTTACGACGAGCTCTTCGTCACCTCCATAAACGAGAAACATTTCCTTAGTCCTTTTCAGGTACTTCAGGATATTCTTGACCGCTGTCCAGTGTTCCTTGCCGGGATTACTTTGGTACCTTCCTACCAAACTTACGGCAAGGTTTACATCAGGTCTGGTACACAGCATGGCATACATAATAGAACCTATGGCTGAGGCATAGGGGATGACACTCATCTCTTCTATATCTTCTGCCGTGGTCGGACATTGAGCTGAGCTCAATTTCACACCTTGCAACACAGGCAAGAACCCCTTCTTAGACTGATCCATATTGAACTTCTTCAATATCTTATCAAGGTATGTGCTTTGTGAAAGACCTATGAGGCGTCTTGATCTATCTCTATAGATCTTGATGCCTAATATATAAGCAGCTTCTCCAAGGTCCTTCATTGAAAAACTCTTATTCAAGTAGGCCTTAATGCTGTCCAAAGCTCTATATCATTTCCCATCAAAAGTATGTCATCTACATATAATATGAGAAATGCTACAGAGCTCCCACTCACTTTCTTGTAAACGCAGGCTTCTCCATAAGTCTGCGTAAACCCAAACGCTTTGATCATCTCATCAAAGCGAATGTTCCAACTCCGAGATGCTTGCACCAGCCCATAAATCGAGCGTTGGAGCTTGCACACCTTGTTCAGCATTCTTAGGATCGACAAAACCTTCCGGCTGCATCATATACAATTCTTCCTTAAGGAAACCATTAAGGAATGCCGTTTTGACGTCCATTTGCCATATCTCATAATCATAGTATGCGGCAATTGCTAACATAATTCGGACGGACTTTCAGCTTCGCTACCGGTGAGAAAGTCTCATCGTAGTCAACCCCTTGAACTTGTCGATAACCCTTAGCGACAAGCCGAGCTTTATGGATGGTCACATTACCATCCGCGTCTGTCTTCTTCTTAAAGATCCATTTATTTTCTATGGCTCGCCGATCATCGGGCAAGTCAGTCAAAGTCCATACTTCGTTTTCATACATGGATCCTATCTCGGATTTCATGGCTTCCAGCCATTTGTCGGAATCCGGGCCCGCCATCGCTTCTTCATAGTTCGAAGGTTCACCGTTGTCTAACAACATGATTTCCAAGACAGGGTTGCCGTACCACTCTGGTGCGGAACGTGTCCTTGTGGACCTTCGAATTTCAGTAGGAGCTTGATCAGAAGTATCTTGATCATCATCATTAACTTCCTCTCTAGTCGGTGCAGGCACCTCAGGAACATTTTCTTGAGTTGCGCCATTTTCCGGTTCAAGAGGTAATACTTCATCAAGTTCTACTTTCCTCCCACTTACTTCTTTCGAGAGAAACTCTTCTCTAGAAAGGATCCATTCTTGGCAACAAAGATCTTGCCTTCGGATCTGAGGTAGAAGGTATACCCAATAGTTTCTTTAGGGTATCCTATGAAGACGCATTTTTCCGACTTGGGTTCGAGCTTTTCAGGTTGAAGTTTCTTGACATAAGCATCGCATCCCCAAACTTTTAGAAACGACAGCTTAGGTTTCTTCCCAAACCATAATTCATACGGTGTCGTCTCAACGGATTTCGACGGAGCCCTATTTAAAGTGAATGCGGCAGTCTCTAAAGCATAGCCCCAAAAAGATAGCGGTAAATCGGTAAGAGACATCATAGATCGCACCATATCTAATAGAGTGCGATTACGACGTTCGGACACACCATTACGCTGAGGTGTTCCAGGCGGCGTGAGTTGTGAAACTATTCCACATTTTCTTAAGTGTGTGCCAAATTCGTGACTCAAGTATTCTCCTCCACGATCTGATCGCAAAAACTTGATTTTTCTGTCACGTTGATTCTCAACCTCACTCTGAAATTCCTTGAACTTTTCAAAGGTTTCAGACTTGTGTTTCATTAAGTAGACATACCCATATCTACTCAAGTCATCGGTGAGGGTGAGAACATAATGATAGCCACCGCGAGCCTCAACGCTCATTGGACCGCACACATCAGTATGTATGATTTCCAATAAGTTGGTTGCTCGCTCCATTGTTCCTGAGAACGGAGTCTTGGTCATTTTACCCATGAGGCATGGTTCGCACGTGTCAAATGATTCATAATCAAGAGACTCTAAAAGTCCATCTGCATGGAGCTTCTTCATGCGTTTGACACCTATGTGACCAAGGCGGCAGTGCCACAAGTATGTGGGACTATCATTATCAACCTTACATCTTTTGGTATCCACACTATGAACATGTGTAGCATTACGCTCGAGATTCATTAAGAATAAACCATTCACCATCGGAGCATGACCATAAAACATATCTCTCATATAAATAGAACAACCATTATTCTCGGATTTAAATGAGTAGCCATCTCGAATTAAACGAGATCCCGATACAATGTTCATGCTCAAAGCTGGCACTAAATAACAATTATTAAGGTTTAAAACTAATCCCGAAGGTAAATGTAGAGGTAGCGTGCCGACGGCGATCACATTGACCTTGGAACCATTCCCGACGCGCATCGTCACCTCGTCCTTTGCCAGTCTCCGCTTATTCCGCAGCTCCTGCTTTGAGTTACAAATGTGAGCAACTGCACCGGTATCAAATACCCAGGAGCTACTACGAGTATTGGTAAGGTACACATCAGTTACATGTATATCACATATACCTTTTGTTTTGCCGGCCTTCTTGTCTGCTAAGTATTTGGGGCAGTTCCGCTTCCAGTGACCACTTCCCTTGCAATAAAAGCACTCAGTCTCAGGCTTGGGTCCATTCTTTGGCTTCTTCCCGGCAGCTTGCTTGCCGGGCGCGGCAACTCCCTTGCCGTCCTTCTTGAAGTTCTTTTTACCCTTGCCCTTCTTGAACTTAGTGGTTTTATTGACCATCAACACTTGATGTTCCTTCTTGACTTCTACCTCTGCTGATTTCAGCATTGAAAATAACTCATGAATGGTCTTTTCCATCCCCTGCATATTGAAGTTCATCACAAAGCTCGTGTAGCTTGGTGGAAGCGAATGGAGGATTCTGTCAATGACCGCGTCATCCGGAAGATTAACTCCCAGTTGAGTCAAGCGGTTATGTAACCCAGACATAGTGAGTATGTGCTCACTGACAGAACTATTTTCCTCCATCTTACAGCTGAAGAATTTGTCGGAGACTTCATATCTCTCGACCCGGGCATGAGCTTGAAAAACCATTTTCAGCTCTTCGAACATCTCATATGCTCCATGTCTCTCAAAACGCTTTTGGAGCCCCGGCTCTAAGCTGTAAAGCATGCCGCACTGAACGTGGGAGTAGTCATCAGCACGTGTCTGCCAAGCGTTCATAACGTCTTGGTTCTGTGGGACGGGTGCGTCACCTAGCGGTGCTTGTAGGACATATTCTTTCTTGGCAGCTATGAGGATAATCCTCAGGTTCCGGACCCAGTCCGTATAGTTGCTGCCATCGTCTTTCGGCTTGGTTTTCTCTAGGAACGCGTTGAAGTTGAGGACTACGTTGGCCATTTGATCTACAAGACATATTGTAAATACTTTAGACTAAGTTCATGATAATTAAGTTTATCTAATCAAATTATTCAATGAACTCCCACTTAGATAGACATCCCTCCAGTTATCTAAGTATAACATGATCCGAGTTAACTAGGCCGTGTCTGATCATCACGTGAGACGGACTAGTCAACATCGGTGAACATATTCATGTTGATCGTATCTTCTATACGACTCATGCTCGACCTTTCGGTCTTCTGTGTTCCGAGGCCATGTCTGTACATGCTAGGCTCGTCAAGTCAACCTAAGTGTTTGCATGTGTAAATCTGTCTTACACCCGTTGTATATGAACGTTGGAATCTAACACCCGATCATCACGTGGTGCTTTGAAACAACGAACTGTCGCAACGGTGCACAGTTAGGGGGAACACTTTCTTGAAATTATTATGAGGGATCATATTATTTACTACCGTCGATCTAAGTAAACAAGATGTACAAAACATGATAAACATCACATGCAATCAAATAATAATAATAGTGACATGATATGGCCAATATCACATAGCTCCTTTTATCTCCATCTTGGGGCTCCATGATCATCCTATCACCGGCATGACACCATGATCTCCATCATCATGATCTCCATCATCGTGTCTCCATGAAGTTGCTCGCCAACTATTACTTCTACTACTAAGGCTAACATGTTTAGCAATAAAGTAAAGTAATTTACATGGCGTTTCTCAATGACACGCAGGTCATACAAAAAATAAAGACAACTCCTATGGCTCCTGCCGGTTGTCATACTCATCGACATGCAAGTCGTGATTCCTATTACAATAGCATGAACATCTCATACATCACATATATATCATTCATCATTCATCACAACTTTGGCCATATCATATTGTTGGAAATATGCCCTAGAGGCAATAATAAATTAGTTATTATTATATTTCCTTGTTCATGATAATCGTTTATTATCCATGCTATAATTGTATTGATAGGAAACTCAGATACATGTGTGGATACATAGACAACACCATGTCCCTAGTAAGCCTCTAGTTGACTAGCTCGTTGATCAATAGATGGTTACGGTTTCCTGACCATGGACATTGGATGTCATTGATAACGGGACCACATCATTAGGAGAATGATGTGATGGACAAGACCCAATCCTAAGCATAGCACTAGATCATGTAGTTCGTATGCTAAAGCTTTTCTAATGTCAAGTATCATTTCCTTAGACCATGAGATTGTGCAACTCCCGGATACCGTAGGAGTGATTTGGGTGTACCAAACGTCACAACATAACTGGGTGACTATAAAGGTGCACTACAGGTATCTCCGAAAGTGTCTGTTGGGTTGGCACGAATCGAGACTGGGATTTGTCACTCCGTGTAAGCGGAGAGGTATCTCTGGGCCCACTCGGTAGGACATCATCATAATGTGCACAATGTGATCAAGGAGTTGATCACGGGATGATGTGTTACGGAACGAGTAAAGAGACTTGCCGGTAACGAGATTGAACAAGGTATCGGGATACCGACGATCGAATCTCGGGCAAGTATCGTACCGATAGACAAAGGGAATTGTATACGGGATTGATTAAGTCCTTGACATCGTGGTTCATCCGATGAGATCATCGTGGAACATATGGGAGCCAACATGGGTATCCAGATCCCGCTGTTGGTTATTGACCGGAGAACGTCTCGGTCATGTCTGCATGTCTCCCGAACCCGTAGGGTCTACACACTTAAGGTTCGATGACGCTAGGGTTGTAAAGGAAGTTTGTATGTGGTTACCGAATGTTGTTCGGAGTCCCGGATGAGATCTCGGACGTCACGAGGAGTTCCGAAATGGTCCGGAGGTAAAGATTTATATATAGGAAGTCCTATTTCGGCCATCGAGACGAGTTTCGGGGTCATCGGTATTGTACCGGGACCACCGGAAGGGTCCCGGGGGCCCACCGGGTGGGGCCACCTATCCCGGAGGGTCCCATGGGCTGAATTGGGAAGGGATCCAGCCCAAAGTGGGCTGGGACGCCACTTCCCCCTAGGGCCCATGCGCCTAGGGTGGGGGGGGGGGACCCTAAGGAAGAGTCCCAAGGGGGTAAGGCACCTCCTAGGTGCCTTGGGGGGGGAGGGAAACCTCCCTTGGCCGCCACCCCCCTAGGAGATTGGATCTCCTAGGGCCAGCGCCCCCCCCCTTGGCCCTCCTATATATAGTGGGGGAAGGAGGGCTCTTTCATCCAGGCCTTTGGTTGCCTCCTTCTCCCTTCTCCAACATCTCCTCCTCTCCCGTGGTGCTTGGCGAAGCCCTGCGGGATAGCCACGCTCCTCCATCACCACCACGCCGTTGTGATGCTGCTGGATGGAGTCTTCCTCAACCTCTCCCTCTCTCCTTGCTGGATCAAGGCATGGGAGACATCACCGGGCTGTACGTGTGTTGAACGCGGAGGTGCCGTCCGTTCGGCACTTGGTCATCAGTGATTTGGATCACGACGAGTACGACTCCATCAACCTCGTTCACTTGAACGCTTCCGCTTAGCGATCTACAAGGGTATGTAGATGCACTCTCCTTCCCCTTGTTGCTGGTCTCTCCATAGATAGATCTTGGTGACACGTAGGAAAATTTTGAATTTCTGCTACGTTCCCCAACAGTGGTATCAGAGCCAGGTTTATTGTAGTTTCTATGCACGAGTAGAACACAAAGTAGTTGTGGGCGTTGATTTTGTTCAATATGCTTACCGTTACTAGTCCAATCTTGTTTCGACGGCATTGTAGGATGAAGCGGACCGGACCAACCTTACACGTACTCTTACGTGAGACCGGTTCCACCGACAAACATGCACTAGTTGCATAAGGTGGCTGGCGGGTGTCTGTCTCTCCCACTTTAGTCGGAACGGATTCGATGAAAAGGGTCCTTATGAAGGGTAAATAGCAATTGGCATATCACGTTGTGGTCTTTGCGTAGGTAAGAAACGTTCTTGCTAGAAACCCATAGCAGCCACGTAAAACATGCAAACAACAATTAGAGGACGTCTAACTTGTTTTTGCAGGGTATGCTATGTGATGTGATATGGCCAAAGGATGTGATGAATGATATATGTGATGTATGAGATTGATCATGTTCTTGTAATAGGAATCACGACTTGCATGTCGATGAGTATGACAACCGGCAGGAGCCATAGGAGTTGTCTTAATTTATTGTATGACCTGTGTGTCATTAAACAACGCCATGTAATTACTTTACTTTATTGCTAACCGTTAGCTGTAGTAGTAGAAGTAATAGTTGGCGAGACAACTTCATGAAGACACGATGATGGAGATCATGATGATGGAGATCATGGTGTCATGCCGGTGAGATGATGATCATGGAGCCCCAAAGATGGAGATCGAAGGAGCTATATGATATTGGCCATATCATGTCACTACTATATAATTGCATGTGATGTTTATTATGTTTATACATCTTGTTTACTTAGAACGACGGTAGTAAATAAGATGATCCCTCATAACAATTTCAAGAATGTGTTCTCCCCTAACTGTGCACCGTTGCTAAAGTTCGTCGTTTCGAAGCACCACGTGATGATCGGGTGTGATAGATCCTTATGTTCACATACAACGGGTGTAAGACAGTTTTACACATGCAAAACACTTAGGGTTAACTTGACGAGCCTAGCATGTACAGACATGGCCTCGGAACACAAGAGACCGAAAGGTCGAGCATGAGTCGTATGGTAGATACGATCAACATGAAGATGTTCACCGATGATGACTAGTCCGTCTCACGTGATGATCGGACACGGCCTAGTTGACTCGGATCATGTAATCACTTAGATGACTAGAGGGATGTCTATCTGAGTGGGAGTTCATAAGATGAACTTAATTATCCTGAACATAGTCAAAAGATCTTCGCAAATTATGTCGTAGCTCGCGCTTCAGTTCTACTGTTTAGATATGTTCCTAGAGAAAATTTAGTTGAAGGTTGATAGTAGCAATTATGCGAACTAGGTCCGTAAACTGAGGATTGTCCTCATTGCTTCATAGAAGGCTTATGTCCTTAATGCACCACTCAGTGTGCTGAACCTCGAACATTGTCTGTGGATGTTGCGAACATCTGACATACACATTTTGATAACTACGTGATAGTTCAGTTAAACGGTTTAGAATTGAGGCATCGAAGACGGTTTTGAAACATCGCGAAACATATAAAATGTTTCGAGGGCTGAAATTGGGATTTCAGGCTCGTGCCCACGTCAAGAGGTATAAGACCTCCGATGATTTTCTTAGCCTGCAAACTAAGGGAGAAAAGCTCAATTGTTGAGCTTGTGCTCAGATTGTCTGAGTACAACAATCATTTGAATCGAGTGGGAGTTGATCTTCCAGATGAGAAAGTGATGTTTCTCCGAAGTCATTACCACCAAGCTGCTAGAGCTTCATGATGAACTATGATATATCAGGGACATATATGATGATCCTTGAGATATTCGCGATGTTTGACACCGCGAAAGTAGAAATCAAGAAGGAGCATCAATTGTTGATGGTTGGTGAAACCACTAGTTTCAAGAAGGGCAAGGGAACAAAGGGATACTTCATGAAACGGCAATTCAGCTGTTGCTCTAGTGAAGAAACCCAAGGTTGAACCCAAACCCGAGACTGAGTGCTTCTGTAATAAGGGGAACAACCACTGGAGCAGAATTACCCTAGATACTTGGTAGATGAGAAGGCTGGCAAGGTCGATAGAAGTATATTGGATATACATTGTGTTGATGTGTACTTTACTAGTACTCCTAGTAGCACCAGGGTATTAGATACCGGTTCGGTTGCTAAGTGTTAGTAACTCGAAATAAAAGCTACGGAATAAACGGAGACTAGCTAAAGGTGAGCTGACGATATGTGTTGGAAGTGTTTCCAATGTTGAGATGATCAAGCATCGCACGCTCCCTCTACCATCGAGATTGGTGTTTGCGTTGAGCATAGACATGATTGGATTATGTCTATCGCAATACGGTTATTCATTTAAGGAGAATAACGGTTACTCTGTTTATTTGAATAATACCTTCAATGATCTTGCACCTAAAATGAATGGTTCATTGAATCTCGATCGTAGTGATACACATGTTCATGCCAAAAGATATAAGATAGTAATGATAGTACCACCTACTTGTGGCACTGCCACTTGAGTCATATTGGTATAAAACGCATGAAGAAGCTCCATGTTGATGGATCTTTGGGCTCACTCGTTTTTGAAAAGTTTGAGATATGCGAACCATGTCTATTGGTGTATATGCATGAAGAAACTCCATGCAAATGGACCATTTGGACTCACTTGATTTTGAATCACTTGAGACATGCAAATCATACCACATGGGCAAGATGACTGAAAGCCTCATTTTCAGTAAAATGGAACTAGAAAGCAACTTGTTGGAAGTAATACATTTTGATGTGTGCAATCCAATGAGTGCTGAGGCATGTAGTGGATATCGTTATGTTCTTACTTCACAGATGATTTGAGTAGATGTTGAGTATATTTACTTGATGAATCACGAGTCTGAATTATTGAAAGGTTCAAGTAATTTCAGGGTGAAGTTGAAAGATCGTCATGACAACAGGATAAAAGATCTATGATATGATCATAGAGATGAATATCTGAATTACGAGTTTGGCACAGAATTAAGACATTGTGGAAATTGTTTCACAGCTAATATAGCCTGGAACACCGTAGTGTGATGGTGTGTCCGAACATCATAGCTGCACTCTATTAGATATGATGCATACCATGATGTCTCTTGTCGAATTATCACGATAGTTTATGGGTTAGGCATTAGAGACAACCCCATTCACTTTAAAAGGGGCACCACGTAATTCCGATGAGATGACACCATATGAACTATGGTTTAGAGAAACCTAAGCTGTCATTTCTTAAAAGTTTGGAGCTGCGACGCTTATGTGAAAAAAGTTTCAGGCCGATAAGCTCGAACCCAAAGCGGATAAATGCATCTTCATAGGACACCCAAAGCAGTTGGGTATACCTCCTGTCTCAGATCCGAAAGCAATAAAGGATTGTTTCTAGAATCGGGTCCTTTCTCGAGGAAAAGTTTCTCTCGAAGGAATTGAGTGGGAGGATGGTGGAGACTTGATGAGGTTATTGAACCGTTACTTCAACTAGTGTATAGCAGGGCACAAAGAGTTGTTCCTGTGGCACCTACACCAATTGAAGTGGAAGCTTATGATAGTGATCATGAAACTTCAGATCAAGTCACTACCAAACCTCGTAGGATGACAAGGATGCGTACTACTTCAGAGTGATACGTAATCCTGTCTTGGAAGTCATGTTGCTAGACAACAATGAACCTACGAGCTATGGAGAAGCGATGGTGGGCCCGGATTCTGATAAATGGCTCGAGGCCATAAAATCCGTGAGAGGATCCATGTTGAAAATGAAGTGTAGACTTTGGAAGAACTACTTAATGGTCGTAAGGCTGTTAGGTACATATGGATTTTAAAAGGAAGACAGACAATGATGGTAAGTATCACCATTAAGAAAGCTCGACTTGTCGTTAAGATGTTTTCCGACAAGTTCAAGGAGTTGACTACGATGAGACTTTCTCACTCGCAGCGATGCTAAGAGTCTGTTGGAATTATATTAGCGATTACTGCATTATTTATGAAATCTTGCAGATAGGATGTCAAAACATTGTTTCCTCGACGTTTCTCTTGAGGAAAGGTTGTATGTGATACAAACGGAAGGTTTTGTCAATCCTGAAAGATGCTAATAAGTATGCAAAGCTCCAGCAATCCTTCTAGGGACTGGAGTAAGCATCTCGGAGTTGGAATGTATGCTTTGATGATGATCAAAGATTTTGGGTTTATACAAAGTTTATGAGAAACTTGTATTTCCAAAGAAGTGAGTGGGAGCACTATAGAGTTTCTGATGAGTATATGTTGTTGACATGTTGTTGATTAGAAATGACGTAGAATTTCTGGAAAGCATATAGGGTTATTTGGAAAGTGTTTTTCAATGGAAAGCCTAGATTAAGCTGCTTGAGCATTGAGCATCAAGATCTATAAGGATAGATCAAAATGCTTAATGGAACTTTCAAATGAGCACATACCTTGACATTATCTTGAAGGTGTTCAAGATGGATCAGTCAAAGAAGGAGTTCTTGCCTGAGTAGTAAGGTATGAAGTTGAGACTTAAAGCTCGACCACGGCAGAAGAAAGAGGAAGGACGAAGGTCGTCCCCTATGCTTAAGACATAGGCTCTACAGTATGCTATGCTGTGTACCGCACCTGAAGTGTGCCTTGCCATGAGTCAGTCAAGGGGTACAAGAGTGATCCAAGAATGGATCACAGGACAGCGGTCAAAGTTATCCTTAGTAACTAGTGGACTAAGGAATTTTCTCGATTATGGAGGTGGTAAAAGAGTTCGTCGTAAAGGGTTATGTCGATGCAAGCTTAACACTTATCCGGATAGCTCTGAGTAGAGATACCTGATACGTATAATGGAGCAACAATTTAGAATAGCTCCAAGTAGAACAGTTATTTGGAATAGCTCCAAATAGAACGTGGTAGCTACATCTAGGAGATGACATAGAGATTTGTAAAGCACACACGAATCTGAAAGGTTTAGACCCGTTGACTAAAACCTCTCTCACAAGCAACATGATCAAACCCAGAACTCATTGAGTGTTAATCACATAGTGATGTGAACTAGATTATTGACTCTAGTAAACTCTTTGGATGTTGGTCACATGGCGATGTGACCTGTGAGTGTTAATCACATGGCGGTGTGAACTAGATTATTGACTCTAGTGCAAGTGGGAGACTATTGGAAATATGCCCTAGAGGCAATAATAAATTAGTTATTATTATATTTCCTTGTTCATGATAATCGTTTATTATCCATGCTATAATTGTATTGATAGGAAACTCAGATACATGTGTGGATACATAGACAACACCATGTCCCTAGTAAGCCTCTAGTTGACTAGCTCGTTGATCAATAGATGGTTACGGTTTCCTGACCATGGACATTGGATGTCATTGATAACGGGATCACATCATTAGGAGAATGATGTGATGGACAAGACCCAATCCTAAGCATAGCACTAGATCGTGTAGTTCGTATGCTAAAGCTTTTCTAATGTCAAGTATCATTTCCTTAGACCATGAGATTATGCAACTCCCGGATTCCGTAGGAGTGCTTTGGGTGTACCAAACATCACAACGTAACTGGGTGACTATAAAGGTGCACTACAGGTATCTCCGAAAGTGTTTGTTGGGTTGGCATGAATCGAGACTGGGATTTGTCACTCTGTGTAAGCGGAGAGGTATCTCTGGGCCCACTCGGTAGGACATCATCATAATGTGCACAATGTGATCAAGGAGTTGATCACGGGATGATGTGTTACGGAACGAGTAAAGAGACTTGCCGGTAACGAGATTGAACAAGGTATCGGGATACCGACGATCGAATCTCGGGCAAGTATCGTACCGATAGACAAAGGGAATTGTATACGGGATTGATTAAGTCCTTGACATCGTGGTTCATCCGATGAGATCATCGTGGAACATGTGGGAGCCAACATGGGTATCCAGATCCCGCTGTTGGTTATTAACCAGAGAACGTCTCGGTCATGTCTGCATGTCTCCCGAACCCGTAGGGTCTACACACTTAAGGTTCGATGACGCTAGGGTTGTAAAGGAAGTTTGTATGTGGTTACCGAATGTTGTTCCAAGTCCCGGATGAGATCTCGGACGTCACGAGGAGTTCCGGAATGGTCCGGAGGTAAAGATTTATATATAGGAAGTCCTATTTCGGCCATCGAGACGAGTTTCGGGGTCATCGGTATTGTACCGGGACCACCGGAAGGGTCCCGGGGGCCCACCGGGTGGGGCCACCTATCCCGGAGGGTCCCATGGGCTGAATTGGGAAGGGATCCAGCCCAAAGTGGGCTGGGACGCCACTTCCCCCTAGGGCCCATGCGCCTAGGGTGGGGGGGGGACCCTAAGGAAGAGTCCCAAGGGGGTAAGGCACCTCCTAGGTGCCTTGGGGGGGGGAGGGAAACCTCCCTTGGCCGCCACCCCCCTAGGAGATTGGATCTCCTAGGGCCAGCGCCCCCCCCCCTTGGCCCTCCTATATATAGTGGGGGAAGGAGGGCTCTTTCATCCAGGCCTTTGGTTGCCTCCTTCTCCCTTCTCCAACATCTCCTCCTCTCCCGTGGTGCTTGGCGAAGCCCTGCGGGATAGCCACGCTCCTCCATCACCACCACGCCGTTGTGATGCTGCTGGATGGAGTCTTCCTCAACCTCTTCCTCTCTCCTTGCTGGATCAAGGCATGGGAGACGTCACCGGGCTGTACGTGTGTTGAACGCGAAGGTGCCGTCCGTTCGGCACTTGGTCATCGGTGATTTGGATCACGACGAGTACGACTCCATCAACCCCGTTCACTTGAACGCTTCCGCTTAGGGATCTACAAGGGTATGTAGATGCACTCTCCTTCCCCTCGTTGCTGGTCTCTCCATAGATAGATCTTGGTGACACATAGGAAAATTTTGAATTTCTGCTACGTTCCCCAACACATATCACAAAGCACTTGCTGCAAAAACAAGTTAGACGTCCTCTAATTGTTGTTGCAAGTTTTACGTGGCTGCAATAGGGTTCTAGCAAGAACGTTTTCTTACCTACGTGAAAGCCACAACGTGATTTGTCAACTTCTATTTACCCTTCATAAGGACCCTTCTCATCGAATCCGCTCCAACTAAAGTGGGAGAGACAGACACCCGCCAGCCACCTTATGCAACTAGTGCATGTCAGTCGGTGGAACCGGTCTCACGTAAGCGTACGTGTAAGGTTGGTCCGGGCCGCTTCATCCCACAATGCCGTTGAAGCAAGATAAGACTAGTAGCGGCAAGAAAGTTGACAACATCTACGCCCACAACAAATTGTGTTCTACTCGCGCAAGAAGAACTACGCATAGACCTAGATCATGATGCCACTGTTGGGGAACGTTGCAGAAAACAAAAAAAATCCCTACGGTTTCACCAAGATCCATCTAGGAGTTCATCTAGCAACGAGTGATTGGATTGCATCTACCTACCTTTGTAGATCACGCGCAGAAGCGTTCAAAGAACGGGGATGAGGAAGTCATACTCGACGTGATCCAAATCACCGGAGATCCTAGCACCGAACGGATGGCACCTCCGCGTTCAACACACGTACGGTCAGCGTAACGTCTCCTTCTTCTTGATCCAGCAAGGGGGAAGGAGAGGTTGAGGAAGATGGCTCCAGCAGCAGCACGACGACGTGGTGGTGGTGGAGCTGCAGTACTCCGGCAGGGCTTCGCCAAGCTCTATGGAGGAGGAGGAGGTGTTGGAGAGGGAGAGGGAGGCACCAAAAACAAAGGGTGAGAGATCCTCCCTTCCCCCCACTATATATAGGGGTCCTAGGGGGGGCGGCGGCCCTAGGAGATGCAATCTCCTAGGGGGGCGGCGGCCAAGGGGTGGGGGCCTTGCCCCCCAAGCAAGGGGGCGCCCCCCTTTAGGGTTTCTCCCACCCTAGGGTTTCCCCCACCCTAGGCACATGGGCCCTAGGGGAAAGTGGCGCCCCAGCCCACTTTGGGCTGGATCCCTTCCCACTTCAGCCCATGGGGCCCTCCGGGATAGGTGGCCCCACCCGGTGGACCCCCGGGACCCTTCCGGTGGTCCCGGTACAATACTGGTGACCCCGAAACTTGTCCCGATGACCGAAATAGCACTTCCTATATATAATTCTTTACCTCCGGACCATTCCGGAACTCCTCGTGACGTCCGGGATCTCATCCGGGACTCCGAACAACATTCGGGTTACTGCATATACATATCCCTACAACCCTAGCGTCACCGAACCTTAAGTGTGTAGACCCTACGGGTTCGGGAGACATGTAGACATGACCGAGACGGCTCTCCGGTCAATAACCAACAGCGGGATCTGGATACCCATGTCAGCTCCCACATGCTCCTCGATGATCTCATCAGATGAACCACGATGTCGAGGATTCAAGCAACCCCGTATACAATTCCCTTTGCCAGTCGGTATGTTACTTGCCCGAGATTCGATCGTCGGTATCCCAATACCTCGTTCAATCTCGTCACCGGCAAGTCACTTTACTCGTACCGTAATGCATGATCCCGTGACCAGACACTTGGTCACTTTGAGCTCATAATGATGATGCATTACCGAGTGGGCCCAGTGATACCTCTCCGTCATACGGAGTGACAAATCCCAGTCTTGATCCGTGTCAACCCAACAGACACTTTTGGAGATACCCGTAGTATGCCTTTATTGTCACCCAGTTACGTTGTGACGTTTGGTAAACCCAAAGCACTCCTACGGTATCCGGGAGTTACACGATCTCATGGTCTAAGGAAAGGATACTTGACATTGGAAAAACTCTAGCAAACGAACTATACGATCTTATGCTATGTTTAGGATTGGGTCTTGTCCATCACATCATTCTCCTAATGATGTGATCTCGTTATCAATGACATCCAATGTCCATAGTCAGGAAACCATGACTATCTGTTGATCAACGAGCTAGTCAACTAGAGGCTTACTAGGGACATGTTGGTGTCTATTATTCACACATGTATTACGATTTCCGGATAACACAATTATAGCATGAATAAAGACAATTATCATGAACAAGGAAATATAATAATAATGCTTTTATTATTGCCTCTAGGGCATATTTCCAACAATTATATATTTTGTCCATAAGCAATGTTTTCCTTTTCTGAGTGTGGAAAGTCTTCAAGAATAACAAAAACTCTTTCGTATCATGCACGATATGTAGCAAGAAGGAATCAGTTGTTTGGCATTGCTTTGAGGTTCAAATGCTATGTTTCCAACTCATTGCATTCCTCTAAATTAGTTTCACAATGAAACCTATTTCTCTATATTATAGGGTTTCTTGCCTTTTTCTATACTCCTTACACTTTCAGTGGTTCCCCGTAATTTTTAGTACTATGTAATATTTGACATAAGTACTGGGAAAGCAACTATCAACCGATCCATCATCAAGATGATGTCTTGAACACCACTTCATGTTTGGGGTGAAAACTATTGTCTGATCTTTATCAATCGAGTTCAAAAGCGACGAACTTGCAACATTACCTTGTTGAAGGAGTTGTCCGGTTACTTGCAGGCTTGTCGGCCGCTTAGCCGCCCTCAAGATCAGGATGCCATCTTTGCCTTCATCATCGACCTTCGTTCAATGGTCGTCCGTTTGTCGCTGCCACCCCCTCCACCACCCCCGGAGCCAGATTAGACGCCCGGCATGTTCTCCGGCTACGGCCGTTTCTTTTTTATTTTTATTTTTTGGCTTGTTGAGCTGTGCCCTCAGCAGAACTTTGTACTCCTTGTTGCGTGACTTGGGTGTATGTGTGCTTTTGGCGTTTGCTTTATTTATAAAGCGGGGCGAAAGCCTTTTTCGGTAAATTTCATTTGATTGTTGATTTTTTTTAAGTTTGGTTATTTCATTTTTTTTCTATTCACAAATGTCCAATGTTTTCACTCAAATTCCATCAAAAAATCACACACAATTAATTTGTTGCTCACTGATGTTCCATTTGAATTCACTAAAATTTCACATGTTTAAGAAAAAAATTCACACATAATTCAAACAAAATCAATAATTTTGAAGCATGCCCAACAAACATTCTAAAAGGTTCTTACAACAAGAACTCTTCATTCATTCCTGATTCAGAAATGTTCTACAAACATATCACACCATGTTGTAAAAAAGCTTTCACAATATTGAACCATGTTTCACTAGAAACCATCAAATTCCAGAGATATTTCACACAAAAATAGAAGCAGGTGAAATAGATTGTGGGCATTTCAAACAAGAGTACACATACAATGCACGCCACTCCCGTCATTGTTGACCTGCCATAGCACGAATTTGTAGGCACATAGGATACGAAACTGGCTACCAAATCGATATGTATCTTGTGTACATGACGCATGCACACCCATGGGAAGCTAGCTAGAGACAAATGCATGCCGCAACGACTGGCTTTCAGAACACGCACGTACGTTACGTAGCATCGGAAGGAAGAGGAAGATGTGGAGCGTGCAGGGTGACCATCGCGCGTGCGTACACTAGCGGTGGTGGTGCGGGTTGACATTTTGTCCACGCACCGCCATCCCTACTGTAGTTGACATCACTACAGGACTAAATTGAGTGGGGTACACCGCGCACGCCACACACCTGGATGCTAGCCCGAGGATTTTTCAGGATGTCAAACGCTGTGGAAGACGGTTGCTGTGTCGCTTTCTTTAGATTTTTCTTCTTTTTGTGGGACCTTTATTATATTCGGCCCTGAAAGATAGAACTACAGAAAAAAACACGGTAAGACATTTGCTTTTTATTTTTATTTTTTTGGAGAGAAAGGCAGTTGCTTCTTGGAAACTGACTTCAAACACTGTGGTAAGACGATTGAAGAACGGTAAAGCAATCTGGCGAACGTTCGTTGGGGTGAGATCCCAGCGAACGCCTCCAGAGGCACATGATTTGGATCGAATGGTTGGCAGCTTTTGACGACTTTTGCACTAAAAATATAAACAATTGTCATGCCATTTTATAAAACTGCCACCCTCTACACACACCCTACAATAAAACTGCCACCCCCATCGTTCGTGCTTGCCACCCCCCAGCGAACGTTCGGCAGTTGCATTGCCAGAATCCATGTTTCATATTTGAAGCGGTTTGACCTCTATGCTTCTCTCATGGTATAATCCTCTTCCTGCTAAGCCCCATTTCTCCTCGGTCCACAGAGAAAAAATGTAGTACTGGTGCCGACAGTTCATCTTTGTATAAATTCGTATGCCAAGTCGGCTGATACGCTTTAAAAAAACTTCTTGTTCTATATATTCCTTTTGTAGTAGTCCTCCCGTTCCAAAATATAGGGCCGCCCGCGCTTTTCGAGGTTCAACTTTGACCATAAATCTAACCAACGAGACCGACTGCAGCGGGAGCGAAAATTATACCAGTGAATTCGTATTCAAAAGAAGTTTTCAATTATATAATTTTTGCCCCAGCTACAGTCGGTCTCGTTGGTTAATTTTATGGTCAAAGTTAAAGCGTGGAAACCGAGGACGCACAATATTTTGGAACGGAGGGAGTATTTGTCTTTGATATCATAGAGTTGAAACCAAGAAATATATGTTACGTTCCTAATGTTTCCGAACACCCTTGATGACTAGATCATTCATCTCTTATTGGTCAAAGTTAAGAAATGATCTCTTGATATCGGGTTCAACAAATAATAGATCGTTGTCTCAAATAGGGATTTTGGAAGCTAATAAAGCTTGGGTGGTGGAATAATTAGACAAAGAATCCTCTAAACAAAGACACACATGTTAAAATAGATACAAATCAATACTATTTTCTTAGTATTAGCGTCGTTGAAGATTTTTATTGCTTTCGTTCTCCACAACTTAGAGGCATATGGTCCGATCTAGTCCAATAGGCCAGGCTATTCATGTAAATTTATTTATTTTAATTTTAGATCCTTCCTGGGGTGAACCATATAATCGGTGGCAAATCTAACCCATTTTCTATGAAAAAACATATACAATAGAGACTATTGGGAATCGGATTAATCTCGTTGAATTTGAACTATTGTTATACTAGACTTATTTGCATGCTATGTATGGATAATTTGTGCTATTTTTATCCAAAATTTGATGAAATTCGCCGTGTTTGCATGAATTTTGTTATGTTAGTTGAAATCCGGCTTGAAATGTATGCGGACAGTGTTGGATGTCTGCCTCCCGCATTTATGTCAGTGGACTGGTCCCCCTTCCATGGACGAATGTTAGAGCAAATTTATGGGTCAGCGTTGGAGATGCCCTGGCATACTATTGTTGTACTAGACTTATTTGAAGGAAATATGCCCTAGAGGCAATAATAAAGTTATTATTTATTTCCTTATAATCATGATAAATGTTTATTATTCATGCTAGAATTGTATTAACTGGAAACATAATACATGTGTGAATACATAGACAAACAAAGTGTCACTAGTATGCCTCTACTTGACTAGCTCGTTAATCAAAGATGGTTATGTTTCCTAACCATGAACAATGAGTTATTATTTGATTAACGGGATCACATCATTAAGAGAATGATCTGATTGACATGACACATTCCATTAGCTTAGCACCCGATCGTTTAGTATGTTGCTATTGCTTTCTTCATGACTTATACATGTTCCTATAACTATGAGATTATGCAACTCCCGTTTACCGGAGGAACACTTTGGGTACTACCAAACGTCACAACGTAACTGGGTGATTATAAAGGAGTATTACAGGTGTCTCCAAAGGTACATGTTGGGTTGGCGTATTTCGAGATTAGGTTTTGTCACTCCGATTGTCGGAGAGGTATCTCTGGGCCCTCTCGGTAATGCACATCACTTAAGTCTTGCAAGCATTGCAACTAAATGAGTTAGTTGCAAGATGATGTATTACAGAACGAGTAAAGAGACTTGCCGGCAACGAGATTGAACTAGGTATTGGAATACCGACGATCGAATCTCGGGCAAGTAACATACCGATGACAAAGGGAACGACGTATGTTGTTATGCGGTCTGACCGATAAAGATCTTCGTAGAATATGTAGGAGCCAATATGGGCATCCAGGTCCCGCTATTGGTTATTGACCGGAGACGTGTCTCGGTCATGTCTACATTGTTCTCGAACCCGTAGGGTCCGCACGCTTAAGGTTACGATGACAGTTATATTATGAGTTTATACATTTTGATGTACCGAAGTTTGTTCAGAGTCCCGGATGTGATCACGGACATGATGAGGAGTCTCGAAATGGTCGAGACATAAAGATTTATATACGGAGGCAGGGGCACCCCAGAAACACACTAGTTGATCCACGCGATCTTTTCCTTAGCCGTGTGCGGCGCCCCAGCCACCATAGTCCTCGATAATATTGTAGCGGAGTTTAGGCGAAGCCCTGCTGCTGTAGTACATCAAGATCGTCACCACGCCGTCGTGCTGACGGAACTCTTCCCTGACACTTTGCTGGATCGGAGTCCGAGGATCGTCATCGAGCTGAACATGTGCTAGAACTCGGAGGTGCCGTAGTTTCGGTGCTTGATCGGTCGGATCGTGAAGACGTACGACTACATCAACCAAACGCTTCCGTTGTCGATCTACTAGGTATGTAGATCACACTCTCCCCTCTCGTTGCTATGCATCACATGATCTTGCGTGTGCGTAGGAAAATTTTTGAAATTACTACGTTCCCCAACATTATTTGCATGCTATGTATGGATGATTTGTGCTATTTTTATCCAAACTTTGATGAAATTCGTTGTGTTTGCTTGAATTTTGTTTAGTTAGTTGAAACCCGGCTTAAAATGTATGCGGACAGCGTTGGATGTCCGCCTCCCGTATTTATGTCAGTGGACTGGCCCCCCTTTCATAGACGGATGTTAGAGCAAATTTGCGGGTCAGCATTAAAGATGCCCTGGCATACTATGGAACACTCATTAATAGTGAGCTATGAGTTTTTTGTCCACCTCTAATTATGCATCCCTTATGTTAGCGATTTTTTATCAACGGTGAAAAAAAGCTTCAACAACAACGCAAGATGGGACCACTTGGCAAGAGTGAAGGGTGGTAAGCTATATCAAAAATAATGAACAACGCAAGATGGGGCTAACATACTTCACTCCACAAACAATCCTTCTTTGGGTGAAGCATATAATCGGTGGCAAATCTAACCCATTTTCTTAGAAAAAATATATACAATATAGAGACTATTGGGAATCAGATTAATCTCGTTGAATTTGAACTATTGTTGTACTAGACTTATTTGCATGCTATGTATGGATAATTTGTGCTGTTTTTATCCGAACTTTGATGAAATCCGCCGTGTTTGCATGAATTTTGTTATGTTAGTTGAAATCTGGCTTGAAATGTATGCGGACAGTGTTGGATGTCCGCCTCCCGTATTTATGTCAGTGGACTGGCCCCCCTTTCATGGACGGATGTTAAAGCAAATTTGCGGGTCAACATTAAAAATGCCCTGGCATACTATGGAACACTCATTAATAGTGAGCTACGAGTTTTTTGTCCACCTCTAATTATGCATCCCTTATGTTAGCGATTTTTTATCAACGGTGAAAGAAAGCTTCAACAACAACGCAAGATGGGACCACTTGGCAAGAGTGAAGGGTGGTAAGCTATATCAAAAATAATGAACAACGCAAGATGGGGCTAAAATACTTCACTCCACAAACAATCCTTCCTTGGGTGAACCATATAATCGGTGGCAAATCTAACCCATTTTCTTAGAAAAAATATATACAATATAGAGACTATTGGGAATCGGATTAATCTCGTTGAATTTGAACTATTGTTGTACTAGACTTTTTTGCATGCTATGTATGGATGATTTGTGCTATTTTTATCCGAATTTTGATGAAATTTTCGTCGTGTTTGCATGAATTTCGTTCACTTAGTTGAAACCTGCCTTGAAATGTATGCGGACAGCGTTGGATGTCTGCCTCCCGCATTTGTGCCAGTGGACTGGTCCCCCTTTCATGGATGGATGTTAGAGCAAATTTGCGGGTCAGCATTGAAGATATCCTGAGATACTATGGAACACTCATTAATAGTGAGCTACGAGTTTTTTGTCCACCTCTAATTATGCATCCCTTATGTTAGCGATTTTTTATCAACGTGAAAAAAAGCTTCAACAACAACGCAAGATGGGACTAATACTTCACTCCACAAACAATGGACGCCACTCCTTTGCGCTCGACATCTATGTAGGCACATAGCCATAGGATTAGAAACTGGCTACCAAGAAACATACGTATTTTCCTGTGTTCTCCTATATGGATAGGATAGGACCTCGAATAAAATATAGATAGGATAGGAAGAGACAAATGCTGCAGCCTTGGGCTTCTAGAAGGCGTAGACGTAGGTGTGTACACTAGAGGCGGTGCGGGTTGACATTTTGGCCACACGCACTCGATGTGGTTGACATCACCACACGGCCACATTGGGTGGGGTACACCGCCCACGCCGCAAACACTTGCTAGCCAGGGGATACATTTTAAGATGTCAACACCATGGAAGCCGGTTGTCTAGTCGCTTTCGGTTGTTTTATTTTGGGACATCTTTCCATCATGGAAATCATGCATATAAAAGAATATATATAATGTAACCAACGGAAAAATAAAACAGGGAAATAAAAACAAACACCTTCGCTAACATTTCCTTTCAAGTGCTTAACCGGCACATTTCGGCTGTATTTTTTTTAATGTAACTGCTATATATCCACTATAACACTTTGCTCCTTAATTTTTAAGGCCTCGCGGCTAATTAAGGTCTTCAATTTAGAATTAGGTCATCCGATTTTAATCGGGCCAACAAATTATCAAGGAGCTCTCTTATTCAATTTTTTTAATTTATTATACTTTCTAATTTTAAAGTTCTCTTATTCAATTGAGATATTCAATTTTGGATTGTATTCGCATTTTGACCAGATCTATGATTTTTCAAGTCAACCAATAGCAAACGGCTATAAAAACATATCAATCTCGCGCACCCTCTTATCACCTAGAAAAAAGAAGCGCGAACATGTGATACTATGACATCGATATAGTACAGGAACCATCGACGCAAAAAATATCCCACATAAATATGAGTTGATTAGCTGATAATTAGCACAAATATCTCACCGTTAACGGCCCATCAAAATACTGAATTATAACTAAAAAGAAACACACTCCATCTCCCCCACTCGCGAAACTCAATATTCCCTCAATTCCAAAATATAAGATGTATTAGATTTTGAAAGGTCAATCTTCTTTGACTTTGACCAAGTTCAGAGATAAAAATATCGACATCCACAATAATAAATAAATAAAATAAGAAAATTCATTCATGATGAATCTAATGCTACTGATTTGATATTATGGATAGTGATATGTTTCTTTATAAAATTTGGTTAAATTTAACGGCGGCGCAACAAAGTGCGCACAACACCTTAGTTTATATAATAATAAAAAATGCCAAAAAAACATCCAGATCTACTCCCTTCGGTCCTTTCTAATCCGCATATAAGTTTTGCCTGAAGTTAAAGTATCTCTAGTTCGACCAAACAGAGAAAAAACTATCAACATTCACAATACCAAATCAATATCATTAGATTCATGATGGAATGTGGTTTCATATTATATATATTTGGTATTGTAGATGTTGACATTTTTTGACATAAAATTTGGTCAAATTCCAAAGTTTGACTTGACACAAATCTTATATGCAAAGTAAAAGAGGACTGGAGGGAGTACTAGAAAGGCTCAATAGAACTAAAAACATCTCATAAATATTACATCAAGGTCTCTAGACTATCAAACGACCACTACCATCGCGAGAACTAGTCGCCGACGTGCCGTTGTCTCCGCTCCCCTGTCGAAGGCGGCTTGACCTTGTCGATGACAACAGAGAAGTTTTCCTGCACATGCCACTAAGGACCAGAGACATGGAGCCGCAAACATCATCGTTGAAACCTTGATTAGATCTGAAGCAACTGACACCAAGTCTCGCCTTTGCCGCAAGCACAAAGAAAAACTCCAACCACGCTACCCCAAGGAGAAGTCATGAATCTACGCTAGAGCTCCGTCACCTACATCCTGATGGACAAACTTGAGGTGGATCGGAACCCATAAGACACTCGAAGAAGAAGTGATGGGCATCTGCTCAAGCACCGCACCTATGAGGACTAGAAAACTGGCCCTAGCCTAAACTACTAGCCGGAGTGAAGTCATCGGGACTCCCCTCCCCTCCACTCACCGCCAGAGCGACAGGAAGAGGGGTGGCGAATCCACGGCCTTGCCCGCGAAGTGTGGAGGGGAGAGTTTGACCTAGCCACCGAGGGAAGGGGAGAAAACTATTAGGGAAAAATTTAATGAGTCATGTATGACCGACAAGTATTTAATTTACGCATTATGTGGTACTAAAAGAGATAATTGAAGTCCCAACCTTGTTCTCTCCATCCTTGCTCCCATACCAAGATCTCAGTCATTCCTCTCTTGTCCTCAGCTTGTCGGCGACGTGTAGGGCAAAGGGGCTATCTCTCTATGTAGTCTACTCCAAGTTTGTATTTCCCATCCTTGTCCTTGTCCTAGTTGGGGCGGTGAGGTGGCAAAGGCGTCCCAAAGTTAGAACGATGTCTTTGCGGCTCTATCCCCGCTACGACGGTGTGCTTAGCAGTTGTGGAGGATGTGTGGGGGTGTATTTCCTAGGGATCTTCTTGGGTCCAGTTGGGATTGGTCTCTGACGTCTTTGTTTAGAGTTGGTCGGCGTTGGTCTCCAGCGGATCCATTTGAAATTGAGGTTGCGCTTGTGGTCGTTGTTGTGTTTGCGGGAATGGTCCTTTCGATGTATGTTGTATTCATCGGCGATGAATATTATTCTCGTGTGATGGCTCATTGGGCCCCTAGAATGACGACATTTCCACTGTCAACTGCAACAAGGTTTGTCTAGCACCGGTGAAGGAGGGGCAATATCTGTGGCGCACCTTCAGCTTGTTATATTAATTGCAGTCATCGCTAGATTGTCCATGGACTTGGTTGTAATTTCATTACCTCTACATGATCTTTGTATTATTGTTACATGTTTTAGTAGATCGGAGGATTTTTCATAGTGATAATTTAGAAAAATAAATAAGTGATGATTTTGTAGTCCTAGTAATGTAAGCTTCATTTTCATTTATACTCAAACTATGAAACTTTATTTATACGTCTAATAGGCGAGGACTTGGATGCGTATTAAAGCATGTAGAACACATTTTTGGCCCCGAAACAGTAGGAGAGGCTCCTACTGTATAATTAAATTAATGAGAAAATTTGTTCACACTATACATATTTACAAGGCATGACATACCACTTTGGGTTAACTGCAAAAGAAATTCAAAAATAGATCTAACGGCAAACTAGGAGTTCCGAGGAGTGAATCTACGATGGAAAAGATGAAAGTTTTATGGACCTGTTTGATCATGTGTGCAAGTAGCGATCCTCTTTAAACTTTGCAGCCCAGGAATTGATACTTGGCTGGATCACTCTAAAATGATTGTTGTTTCTTTCCTTCCAAAGGCTCCAGGCAGCAACCAAGAAAATTTCCATGAACATGGGACGTCCCCAAGCAACTCTAGCCTGTGTGATTTTATGAAACCTGGTGCCGGAGGGGTGCCGAACAACTCCCAGCTGGGCCCAACAAGTTTGACTGAATTGGCAAGTGGAGATCATATGGTCAATAGTCTATTCCATAGGTACCTCACAAAGCAAACAATTGGCATCATCCCAATGTTGTAGTGACCTATCTTGAGCATATTACGCGAGTTCAGCCTATCAGAAAGGATGAGCCATCCAAAAACTTTGATCTTCATCACAGTTTTTGGTTCCCAAATCCAAGTATAGGCCTTGCATGCTTGCATACATCTGAAGTAGAATGTATAGTATTGCTTGGATTTAAACTCAGTTGCACCCCAAATGTAACTCCATTTATCACATGCCATATGCTTCAGGATTGATATGGACCTTTTTTGTTTCAAGATCATGTAACTCTGAGTGAGCTTCTATGGATAGGGGTAAGTGAAATGCCTCCTCAAGAGACGTAATGGCCAAAAATTCCTTTACTGAAATATCTTCTTGAGATGTGTATGAGAAAGCATGTGGATGGGTGTCTGAAATGATGTTGTCGACCCAAAGGTCTTTCCAAAAAAGAGTTGTGGAGACACAATGAATATCCACCCTCGAAATCCCACGAAAGTTGGGGCAAAGTTTCATGATGTCTCGCCACCAAAAGGACCCACATAAGTCAGCGACGTGTGGTATCTTTGAGGTGTAATACGTAGACCAAATTAGATCCACCCAAGGCAAATCCATTCTATTGTAAAACTTGTGCAAATATTTCATAAGGAGAGCCTCACTTTGTACTCATAGATTGATAACTTCCAATCCACCGCGATCTTTAGGGTGACAAACCATGTCCCAGGCTGCCAACGAGTTACACTTGTCTCCTTGCTCGGTCTTTTTTGTCCACATACATCTTCTTCATACCTTATCAAGAAGTTCCAAGATTTTTTGAGGGAACTTAATAGTGCATAGGGCATAAATTATCAGAGAAGTAATTACTGAGTTCAGCAAAGACAACTTTGCTCCATAAGAAATCATAGATAATGTGGAGGATAGACGATGCTCCACATGGAAAACAAGGGGCATAAGATCTTGAACAGTAGGTCACGTCGTGCCAAGCGGAAGGCCAAGGTATATGAATGGCATAGTACCAGTGGTGCAACCAAAGATGTGGGCAATATCTGCACTTAGGGAGTCGGCCGTGTTGATAGGAATAAATATAGATTTACCAAAGTTTGTGCTTAGCCCTATGGATGAGGCATAAACTAAAATGATCTCTTTTATCAATGTTGCTTGTCGAGGGCAGGCTGGCATAACCAAAATCATGTCGTCGGCATACTGGATAACTGGATATTATTCTTGTCTTTGGCAAGGGAAGGGTAGTTGTAATTTGTTCAGTTTGAAGGCGTCGTTGGTTGCATCCTGAACTAGGTCTGCAACCAAAACAAAAATCAGCAAAGAGAACGAATCACCTTAGCGAACCCCTTGACAACAATGGAACTAGCGACCCGGAACACCATTGAGTAGCATAGAGGATTTCCTGGAGGCAAAAATGCATTGAATCCATCCCAACCACTTCTCATTGAAGCCCATATGTTTCATAATCTCTAGCATGGCCTCATGTTCAATAGTGTTGAAGGCCTTGGCCAAATAAAGTTTTAAAAGAACGATCTCCCACTTGGATGCTTGGCATTGAATAATATACTTGAACGCCCATGCAAGGCAGTCTTGGATCAAGCAACCACAAAGGAATCCATATTGGTTACTATGGATAATTTGGAGAATGATACTTTGCAATCCGTTGGCAAGAATTTTTGTGATTACCTTTAGACAACAGTTCAACAATGTAATAGGTCGATAGTCATTTACTGATTTAGGTGATTGGGTCTCTAGTATTAGAGTGATGAAACTATTCACAAAGGTTGTAGAAGTCTTATTTTACCACTAGCCAGCATAGCTTGAGAAAAGCGCCATTGAAACCATCCGGACCGGTGCATGACTAGCCAGCATATTTTTAATTATGTCAATTTTAACATGTGTGAATGGTAAAGTAAGTGGATCCAGACCCTCTACTTTCCAAATGATAGACTGTAAATTGAAGCGCATCTCATGGGCTGAAGATGTCCCCAACCTCTCTTTGAAGGCATGAAAAAATACTGATTCTTTTTTGGTGTGATCTTCCATAATATCTCCATCAGTGGTAGTAAGGGTGGCAATGTTGTTTCTTTGATATCGCTCAAAAGCCATGGCCTGAAATAATTTAGTATACTCATCCTCGGATTTCACCCAACGGATCATACATCTCCTTTTCCAATACTGTCTCTCATAAGAGAGGATACGAATCAAATGTGCCTTGAGAATTTTCTGAAAATTAGCTTCAGAAATAGTCATGCATCTCTTGTTTTCAAGACCATCCAATTCGGTCAAGGCCTTATTAGAATTCTCAATTGCCACCTATAAGCGATAGATTCCCTTGCTCCAAGATTTTAATCATGAGAAGAGTTTTTTTTAAATGCAAAGGATCGTGGCACAATTAGTGGAGTTGATTAGCTTGTCCCACACAAAAGATACCACATCCAAAAAACAGGATGGCTTAACCAGTAGGATTCAAAGCGGAAAATTTTAGTCCGTGGTATAGAGGTTTCAATGTTTCCATGCATGGGATGTGACCGGAGACGACTTTCCCAAAGGTTTAACCATTGTTTTTGGATAAGAAAGGATCCAATGGGCCAAGGTCCTAAACTAGTCCAATTTTTCTAGGAGAGGATTGGTTTGCATATTGCTCCAGGTGAAAGAGCAACCTTTAATTATCAGTGCAATCAGATTTTGTGAACAATGAAATCATTGAACGTTAACATATCATGGACATTTCCACCCAATCTATTACAGTTGCTAGGGCCCTTGATATAGTTAAAGTCATCAAGTAACAACAAATCTTCCACTGGAGGGATATCTAAACCAAAGAGCCAATCAGTATATAAGTAGTACGGTCTTCACCTTGGCATGGCCCATAGATGTTAACTAAGGTCCAAGTCTGGGCAAATTGGGTAGAGTGAAAGCGAATGGCCAGCGCAAAATCCTCTTGAGCAATGATATCCCCCCCCCCCCAAAATCGAGCTATTCCAAATGGTGGAGATACCCCCAGATGCACTCTGAGAAGGAATATAAGAAATTTTATCAAATCATATCGTGCAACTAGATTTAACAGAAGTATGATAAATAAAGGATTTCTTAGTATCTTGTAAGAAAATGACAGAACATCCACTAATGGAGATAGCATTATTCAAGGCTAATCTTTTCTTCTTAGAATTTATTCCACGGATGTTCTAACATAAAACGTTCCAGTTTTGCACTAGAACCATAAAACACAAATGCAGTGTTTAGGCATTAGAAGAAGAAGACCCATTATCTGGGTTCTCCTCAGCAGTAAGGAAAGCTTCAGTAGTGAGCTCCGATGCTGGGATGCCACAAAGATTTGTAACAATCTACTTCATAATTGGGATCAGAGTAGGCAGAGGGATTGATGTAGTAGCATTCTGATACGTCTCCAACGTATCTATAATTTTTGATTGTTCCATGCTATTATATTATCAATCTTGGATGTTTTATAATCATTTTATAGTCATTTTATATCATTTTTTGGTACTAACCTATTGACATAGTGCCAAGTGACAGTTGCTATTTTTTTCCATATTTTTTACATCACAGAAAATCAATATAAATGGAGTCCAAATACCACGAAACTTTATAGAGAATTTTTATGGTCCAAAAGGAACACAACGGGCCTTGGCTGCGCCTGGTGGGTGCCCCGGGGGAGGCACAACCCACCAGAGCGCGCTAGGAGGCCTAGGCGCACCCTGGTGGGTTGTGCCCACCTCGGGTGCCCCCCGGACCGCCTCTTTGCTCTATAAACACCCCAATATTTCCAGAACCCTAGGGGAGTCGACGAAATATTCATCTAGGTGCCGCAGAGTCCCAAACCACCAGATCCAATCTAGACACCATCTCGGATGGGGTTCACCACCTCCATTGGTGCCTCTCCGATCATGCGTGAGTAGTTCTTTGTAGACCTTTGGGTCTGTAGTTAGTAGCTAGATGGCTTCATCTCTCTCTCTCTTGATTCTAAATACAATGGTCTCTTGGAGATCCATATGATGTAACTCTTTTGCTGTGTGTTTGTTGGGATCGATGAACTTTGAGTTTATGATCAGATCTATCTTTTTATATCCATGAAAGTATTTGAGTTTTTTGATCCCTTTTATGCGTGATCTCTTATAGCCTCGTATTTCTTCTCCGATATTTGGGTTTTGTTTGGCCAACTTGATCTATTTATCTTGCAATGGGAAGAGGTGCTTTGTAGTGGGTTCAATCTTACAGTGCTTGATCCCAGTGACAGAAAGGGAACCGACACGTATGTATCGTTGCTACTAAGGATAAAACGATGGGGTCTATCTCTACATAGATAGATCTTGTCTACATCATGTCATCGTTCTTATTGCATTACTCTGTTTCTCCATGAACTTAATACACTAGATGCATGCTGGATAGCGGTCAATGTGTGGAGTAATAGTAGTAGATGCAGGCAGGAGTCAGTCTACTAATCTTGGACGTGATGCCTATATAATGATCATTGCCTGGATATCATCATGAGTATTTGAATGTCTATCAATTGCCCAACAGTAATTTGTTGACCCACCGTTTGCTATTTTTCTCGAGAGAAGACACTAGTGAAACCTACAGCCCCCGAGTCTCTTTCTCATATTATTTGCCTTTGCGATCTATTTTATTTGCCATTTATTTTCGGATCTATTAATCCAAAAACCCAAAAATACTTTGCTGCAATTTATTCTCATTTATTTGTTTGGCGTTCTATCTATCAATCTACTACAAATTTACCTCACGTCCGTTTTCCTATCTTGAGGCGCCGTACCCCGGAAGGGATTGACAACCCCTTTAACACGTCAGGTTGCGAGAAGTTGTTATTTGTGTGCAAGTGGTATTTACATTGTGTTGCTTGGTTCTCCTAATGGTTTGATAACCTTGGTTTCATATTTGAGGGAAATACCTACCGCTGATGTGCTGCATCATCCCTTCCTCTTTGGGGAAATACCGACATAGCTTTAAGCGACATCAAAAGGAATTTCTGGCGCCATTGTCGGGGAGGATCTTCAACATATACCAGGTTCCTAATCACAAATCTTATCACCTTGCAATTTACATTATTTTCCATTTGCCTCTCGTTTTCCTCTCCCCCACTTCACAAAAAAATTGCCTTTTTATTCGCCCCTCTTTTCCGTTTGCCGTTTTCTTGTTAGATCTATAATTTGCTTGCAATCATGAGTGATTTCGGTATGGCACCAATAGATGATGACCTAACTCCTAAAATTGGACATACGGGCAATCTGGATGCTAAAACTATTATCTTGGGGGGCAAGGGAACGTTATGGGAAAAGAACATATCCAAGAATTTTTCAATTGTGTTGGGAATCTAAGTCTTGATGATGTTCCTATACTTAAAACTACTAGATCTTATGCGGATGCTATTTTAGCATTAGTTCTGAAACTTGAAAGTAAATTTATTCGTACCCATCCTACTTTGCAAAGATTGTTTTTCGAGCTTCCCATTATAAAGAGTCCTAGGGCTAAAAAGTTGGCTACCCTTGTCCTTATGAATGAATTTGATTACATAATACGGGAAGCTAGGGAAATCTTTGATTTTTATGGTATGAATCGTGAAAAACCTATGATATATGAAATTGTTTACAATAGTGACTATGCTTTAAGACATTTGCCGGTGGATAATAAAATCTTTGATGAGAATCTCAAAAAGGAAGTCCTCGTTCTAGATATAATCCAATAAGTTTTCAATAATGTTAATCAACATTACTCTTGGATTGTTGCGGGAAATCAAGGAGGTTATGATGAACATCAACTTAGGAACGCTAAGGTTTCTATGGATAATATGTTTTATGTTGTGTTCAAAAAAACCCATGATGAAAACACCTCTAAGAAAGTTAAGAAGAAAGATGACAAAACTTAGATCCTTGCTTTATGCCTAGCTAAGGGTGTAAAACTATAGCGCTTGTTCGGAGGCAACCCAATGAATAAAATTTATTTTTGCTTTTTGCTTCCTGTTTTTGAGTGTTAGCACAACTATGATACTGTTATGATTGTGTTTTTATGTTTTAATTAGTTTTTGTGCCAAGTAAAGCCTTTAGGATCTTCTTGGGTGATAGTTGTTTGATCTTGCTGAAAAACAGAAACTTTTACCTCACGAAAATAATTTTAATTTCCCACCAGGGAGCGATAAAATACCCCCTCCATTCGAAGTAGATCAATATACAAATTTCTCAGGTCGTCCTAATTTTTTTAGAATTTTTGGAGTTACAGAAGTATTCGAAATAGTCAGATTGCTACAGACTGTTTTGTTTTGACAGATTCTGTTTTCTTTGTGTTGTGTGCTTATTTTGATGGCTTTATGATTTTCTTTGATGAGTTTTTGCCATATAAAAGTTGGAATACAGTAGATGTAATGCAAGAACAAAATATGAATTGGTTTGATACAATACTTATAGTAGTGATTTATTATTCTTATACTAACGGATCTCACGAAGGTTTTGTTGAGTTTTGTGTGATTGAAGTTTTCAAGTTTTGGGTTATCTTACGATGGATGAAGGAATAAGGAGTAGAAGAGGATAAGCTTGGGGATGCCCCGGCATCCCAAGCTATTATCCAAAAATGAGCAACCAACTAAGCTTGGGGATGCCCCCAAGTGGCATCCCCTCTTTCTTCTAACGACCATCGGTATTTTACTCGAAGCTATATTTTTATTCGTCACATACTATGTGTTTTGCTTGGAGCGTCGTGTATGATATGAGACTTTGCTTGATTTATTTTGTGTTTTAAGTCTTGATCCCTTGCTGTACACACCTATTTGAGAGAGCCAAAATTATGTCATGACTTGTTAGAATTGCTCTCTATGCTTCACTTAAATTTTTATGAGCAAAGGACTTGCTCTAGTGCTTCACTTATATCTTTTTGAGCACGGTGTGTTTAGTATTTTTGAAGAAATGCTCTCTTGCTTCACTTAAATTAATTTGAGAGAAAGAAATTTTATGCTCATGATCTTCACTTATTTTTGTTTGAGCTTGTCAAAAGCAACATATGAAAATTAGTCCCAAAGTGATAGATATCCAAGAAGGATATAATAAAACTTTCATGAAGATCATTGGACAAAATAAACTTGATTCTTAGTAATAGTTTTGAGATATGATGATGTGATATGTGAGTCATCATGATGAATAATTATGCTTTAGTAAGAATATTGGTGTTAAGGTTTGTGATTCTCTATGCAAGCACGAAAGTCAATAGTTATGCAATGAAATTATATCCTACTTATGGTGCATTATTCGGTGTTAGTTAAGCTTAATGCTCGCTTATGAGATTATTCGGTTCTTGGTTGGTCGCTTCCTAATATTTTGCTAGCCTTCATTTTGCACTAAGTATGATCACTACTTGTGCATCCAAAAACCTTTAAACCAGTTTTGCCACATGAGTCCACTATATCTACCTATATGAGGTATTCTTTTGCCATTCTAAGCAAATTTGCATGTGCCATCTCTAGTTTTCAAAAATAAACTTCTCTTTTGTGTGTTTGTTTCGCTCGCGGAGCGGTGAGGGGTGATGTCTACTACACAACCTTCTTCTTGTAGACGTTGTTGGGCCTCCAAGTGCAGAGGTTTGTAGGACAGTAGCAAATTTCCCTCAAGTGGATGACCTAAGGTTTATCAATCCATGGGAGGCGTAGGATGAAGATGGTCTCTCTCAAGCAACCCTGCAACCAAATAACAAAGAGTCTCTTGTGTCCCCAACACACCCAATACAATGGTAAATTGTATAGGTGCACTAGTTCCGTGGAGAGATGGTGATACAAGTGCAATATGGATAGTAGATAATGGTTTTTGTAATCTGAAAATATAAAACAGCAATGTAGCAAATGGTAAAAGTGAGCGTAAACAGTATTGCAATGAGTTGAAACAAGACCTAGGGTTCATACTTTCACTAGTGCAAGTTCTCTCAACAATAATAAGATAGTTGGATCATATAACTATCCCTCAACATGCAACAAAGAGTCACTCCAAAGTCATTAATAGCGGAGAACAAATGAAGAGATTATGGTAGGGTACGAAACCACCTCAAAGTTATCCTTTCTGATCGATCTATTCAAGAGTCCGTACTAAAATAACATGAAGCTATTCTTTCCGTTCGATCTATCCTAGAGTTCGTACTAGAATAACACATTAAGACACAAATCAACCAAAACTCTAATGTCACCTAGATACTCCAATGTCACCTCAAGTATCTGTGGGTATGATTATACGATATGCATCACACAATCTCAGATTCATCTATTCAACCAACACAAAGAACTTCAAAGAGTGCCCCAAAGTTTCTACCGGAGAGTCAAGACGAAAATGTGTGCCAACCCCTATGCATAAGTTCACGAGGTCACGGAACTCGCAAGTTGATCACCAAAACATACATCAAGTGGATCACGTGATATCCCATTGTCACCACAGATAAGCACATGCAAGACATACATCAAGTGTTCTCAAATCCTTAAAGACTCAATCCGATAGGATAACTTCAAAGGGAAAACTCAATTCATCACAAGAGAGTAGAGGGGGAGAAACATCATAAGATCCAACTATAATAGCAAAGCTCGCGATGCATCAAGATCGTGCCGAGTCAATAACACGAGAGAGAGAGAGATCAAACACATAGCTACTGGTACATACCCTCAGCCCCGAGGGTGAACTACTCCCTCCTCGTCGTGGAGAGCGCCGGGATGATGAAGATGGCCACCAGAGAGGGATTCCCCCCCTCCGGCAGGGTGCCAGAACGGGTCTAGATTGGTTTTCGGTGGCTACGGAGGACTCTGGCGGCGGAACTCCCGATCTATTCTGTCCTCTGATGTTTTTAGGGTATATGGACAAATATAGGCAAAAGAAGTCGGTCAGGGGAGCCACAAGGGTGGGGGCGCGCCCAGGGGGTAGGGTGCGCCTCCCTGTCTCGTGGCTTCCTCGAAGCTTCCCTGACGTCTACTCCAAGTCTCTTGGATTGCTTCTGTTCCAAAAATAACTCTCCCGAAGGTTTCATTCCGTTTGGACTCCATTTGATATTCCTTTTCTTCGAAACACTGAAATAGGCAAGAAAACACCAATTTGGGCTGGGCCTCCAGTTAATAGGTTAGTCCCAAAAATAATATAAAAGTGTATAATAAAGCCCATAAACATCCAAAACAGATGATAATAGCATGGAACAATCAAAAATTATAGATACGTTGGAGACGTATCAGCATCCCCAAGCTTAATTCCTGCTCGTCCTCGAGTAGGTAAATGATAGAAACAAAAATTTTGATGTGGAATGCTACCTAACATACTTATCCATGTAATTCTCTTTATTGTGGCAAGAATATTCAGTTCCGAAAGATTCAAGACAAAAGTTTAATATTGACATAAAAATAATAATACTTCAAGCATACTAACAAAGTAATCATGTCTTCTCAAAATAACATGGCCAAAGAAAGCTATCCCTACAAAATCATATAGTCTGGCTATGCTCTATCTTCATCACACAAAATATTTAAATCATGCACAACCCCGATGACAAGCCAAGAAATTGTTTCATACTTTTGATATTCTCAAACTTTTTCAATCTTCACGCAATACATGAGTGTGAGCCATAGATATAACACTATAGGTGGAATAGAATGGTGGTTGTGGAGAAGACAAAAAGGAGGAAGATAGTCTCACATCAACTAGGCGTATCAACGGGCTATGGAGATGCCCATCAATAGATATCAATGTGAGTGAGTAGGGATTGCCATGCAACTGACGCCCTAGAGCTATAAGTGTATGAAAGCTCAACAAAAGAAACTAGTGGGTGTGCATCCAACTCGCTTGCTCACAAAGACCTAGGGCATTTTGAGGAAGCCCGTCATTGGAATATACAAGCCAAGTTCTATAATGAAAGATTCCCACTAGTATATGAAAGTGACAACATAGGAGACTCTCTATCGTGAAGATCATGGTGCTACCTTGAAGCACAAGTGTGGTAAAAGGATAGTAGCATTGCTCCTTCTCTCTTTTTCTCTCATTTTTTTTATTTTTTTATTTGGGCCTTTCTCTTTTTTTTGGCCTCCTTTTTTCTATTTTTTTTTATTTTTCGTCCGGAGTCTCATCCCGACTTGTGGGGGAATCATAGTCTCCATCATCCTTTCCTCACTGGGACAATGCTCTAATAATGAAGATCATCACACTTTTATTTACTTACAACGTAAGAATTACAACTCGATACTTAGAACAAAATATGACTTGATATGAATGCCTCCGGCGGTGTACCAGGATGTGCAATGACTCATGAGTGACATGTAAGAAAGAATTATGAACGGTGGCTTTGCCACAAATACGATGTCAACTACATGATCATGCAAAGCGATATGACAATGATGCAGCGTGTCATAAAAAACCGGAACGGTGGAAAGTTGCATGGCAATATATCTCGGAATGGCTCTGGAAATGCCATAATAGGTAGGTATGGTGGCTGTTTTGAGGATGGTAAATGGTGGGTTTATGGTACCGGCAAAAGTTGCGCGGTACTAGAGAGGCTAGCGATGGTGGAAGGGTGAGAGTGCGTATAATCCATGGACTCGACATTAGTCATAAAGAACTCACATACTTATTGCAAAAATCTATTAGTTATCGAAGCGAAGTACTACCACATGCTCCTAGGGGGATAGATTGGTAGGAAAAGACCATCGCTCGTCCTCGACCGCCACTCATAAGGAAGACAATCAATAAATAAATCATGCTCCGACTTCATCACATAACGGTTCACCATACGTGCATGCTATGGGAATCACAAACTTCAACACAAGTATTTCTCAAATTCACAACTAATCAACTAGCATGACTCTAATATCACCATCTCCATATCTCAAAACAATCATCAAGTATCAAACTTCTCTTAGTATTCAATGCACTTGTATGAAAGTTTTTATTATGCCTAAAAGCAAATTGCCATGTTGTTCTAAAGGACTCTAAAAATAATATAAGTGAAGCATGAGAGATCAATTATTTCTATAAAATAAAACCACCACCGTGCTCTAAAAGATATAAGTGAAGCACTAGAGCAAAAACTATATAGCTCAAAAGATATTAAGTGAAGCACATAGAGTATTCTAATAAATTCTAATTCATGTGTCTCTCTCTCAATAGGTGTGTACAGAAAGGATGACTATGGTAAACTAAAAATCAAAGACTCAAATCATACAAGACGCTCCAAGCAAAACACATATCATGTGGCGAATAAAAATATAGCTCCAAGTAAAGTTACCGATGAACAAAGACAAAAGAGGGGATGCCTTCCGAGGCATCCCCAGCTTAGACTTTTTGGTGTCCTTGTATTTTATCTTGGGGTGCCATGGGCATCCCCTATCTTAGGCTCTTGCCACTCCTTGTTCCATAATCCATCAAATCTTTACCCAAAACTTGAAAACTTCACAACACAAAATTTAAAAGAAAATCTTCGTGAGCTCCGCTAGTAAAATAAAACAAAACACCAAGGTACTGTAATTAACTTATTATTTATTTATATTGGTGTTAAACCTACTGTATTCCAACTTCTCTATGGTTTATAAACACTTTTACTAGCCATAGATTCATCAAAATTAGCAAACAACACATGAAAAACAAAATCTGTCGAAAACAGAACAGTCTGTAGTAATCTGTAGGTTTCGAATACTTATGGAACCCCCAAAATTCTAAAATAAATTTATGGACGTGAGGAATTTATCTATTAATCATCTTCAAAAGGAATTAACTAAATAGAACTCTCCAGTAAAAAATGGCAGCAATTCTCGTGAGTGCTAAAGTTTCTGTTTTTACAGCAAGATCAACAAGACTTTCCCCAAGTCTTCCCAACGGTTCTACTTGGCACAAACACTAATTAAACCAAAAAAACACAACAAAAACAGAGGATAGATAAATTATTTATTACTAAACAGGAGCAAAAATCAAGGAATAAAAACAAATTGGGTTGCCTCCCAACAAGCGCTGTCGTTTAACGCCCCTAGCTAGGCATGATGATTGCAATGATGCTCACATAAAAGATAAGAATTGAAACATAAAGAGAGCATCATGAAGAATATGACTAGCACATTTAAGTCTAACCCACTTCCTATGCATAAGGATTTTGTGAGCAAATAACTTGTGGGAACAAGAATCAACTTGCATAGGCAAGTAAAACAAGGATACCTTCAAGATTTTCAACACATAGAGAGGAAACTTGGTATTATTGCAATATGTAAAAGCATATGTTCCTCTCTCATAATATTTTTCAGTAGAATCATGAATGTGTTCAACAATATAACTATCACATAAAGCATTCTTTTCATGATCTACAAGCATAGAATTTTTATTACTCTCCACATAAGCGAAATTCTTCTCATTCGGAATAGTGGGAGTATCATAAGAAACTCGAATACTATAAATTGTTTCCACATTAAAAGAGTAATGTACAGAAAAAGGGTAATCATAATCATGACAAGTTTTATAAATATAATCATCACTACTTTTTATAGCATAAGTGTCATCACAATAATCATCATAAGTAGCAACTTTGTTCTCATCATAATCAATTGAAACCTCTTCCAAGATAGTGGAATCATTACTAAATAAAGTCATGACCTCTCCAAATCCACTTTCATAATTATCACAATAAGATTCAACATCCTCCAAAATAGTGGGGTCATTACTTCCTAAAGTTGACACTCTTCCAAACCCACTTTCATCAATATAATCATCATAAGTAGGAGGTATGCTATCATCATAACAAATTTGCATATCAAAACTTTGGGAGGCTAGAAATATCATCTTTATTAAACATAGAATCCCCAAGCTTGGGACAAACATTAATTGCAGCAAATATATTCTCAAACATGTCATTTTCATCAAACATAGCATCCCCAAGCTTGGGCCTTTTCATATCATAACCATAATCACTCTCATCATTAATAGTATGGATAGCACCAATAGTATAGCAATTATCATCATCACAATGAGTAATAGGGGCAACATCATTTGGGAGGGATACCTTTTCACCTTTACTTCTCCGTATTTTCTTTTTCTTCTTCACATTATGTGTGGGTTCAATCCTCTTTTTGGAGCTCCTTATTGATGAGATTGGTTGAATTGAAGGCCCCTCCTCGTTACCTAATTCATCATAAGAAATAATAGGAGTATATTGGGAAGCCTCTTCCCTTTCATTAGTATTCTCTTCATCCTCTATTTGTTTTCTTTTCTTTATGTAATTGGCAATATAAGGATTTTCATTGCAATTCACCACACAAATACATAAGAATTTCTTCTAGATCAATATCGAGGAATTTCTCAAGGTTATATTCTGGAATATGCTTAGTTATACGTTTCATTTCTTCATAACCCAAGAGAAAACAAGTTCATTATGATGTGCAAGGGAAATCAAATCATCACAATTTTTGGACACGATACGATCATGAAACAATTTGCATTTGAGATTTAAATGACCATGTTCATTGCAAAGTTCACAAGTATGGTGAATAAATTTTAATTTTTCAGCACAAACATCTAGCCTTCCTTGCAACCATTTAGTTTCCAAATACTTATGCCTCTTGCAAAATCTATCTTCCCTATTTAGTGTGTACTTGCAAACTCTATGCACTCCACAAAAATTGACATGCTTATAAGAGACAATTTCATTATGACTATTGCAATCATCATTAGTACTATGGATATTCAAGGAGTTCATACTAACAACATTGCAATAATGCTCATCATTCAAAGATTTAGTGCCAAACATTTTATAGACTTCTTCTTCTAGCACTTGAGCACAATTTTCCTTTCCATCATTCTCACAAAAAATATTAAAAAGATGAAGCGCATGAGGCAAACTCAATTCCATTTTTTTGCAATTTTCTTTTATAAACTAAACTAGTGCTAAAACAAGAAACTAAAAGATTCGATTTCAAGATCTAAAGATATACCTTCAAGCACTAACCTCCCCGGCAACGGCGCCAGAAAAGAGCTTGATGTCTATTACACAACCTTCTTCTTGTAGACGTTGTTGGGCCTCCAAGTGCAGAGGTTTGTAGGACAGTAGCAAATTTCCCTCAAGTGGATGACCTAAGGTTTATCAATCCGTGGGAGGCGTAGGATGAAGATGGTCTCTCTCAAGCAACCCTGCAACCAAATAACAAAGAGTCTCTTGTGTCCCCAACACACCCAATATAATGGTAAATTGTATAGGTGCACTAGTTCGGCGAAGAGATGGTGATACAAGTGCAATATGGATAGTAGATAATTGTTTTTGTAATCTGAAAATATAAAAACAGTAAGGTAGCAAATGGTAAAAGTGAGCATAAACGGTATTGCAATGCGTTGAAACAAGACTTAGGGTTCATACTTTCACTAGTGCAAGTTCTCTCAACAATAATAACATAGTTGGATCATATAACTATCCCTCAACATGCAACAAAGAGTCACTCCAAAGTCACTAATAGCAGAGAACAAACGAAGAGATTATGGTAGGGTACGAAACCACCTCAAAGTTATCCTTTCTGATCGATCTATTCAAGAGTCCGTAGTAAAATAACACGAAGCTATTCTTTCCGTTCAATCTATCCTAGAGTTCATAATAGAATAACACCTTAAGACACAAATCGACCAAAACCCTAATGTCACCTAGATACTCCAATGTCACCTCAAGTATCCATGGGCATGATTATACGATATGCATCACACAATCTCAGATTCATCTATTCAACCAACACAAAGAACTTCAAATACTGCCCCAAAGTTTCTACCGGAGAGTCAAGACGGAAACGTGTGCCAACCGCTATGCATAATTTCATGAGGTCACGGAACTCGCAAGTTGATCACCAGAACATACATCAAGTGGATCACGTGATATCCCATTGTCACCACAGATAAGCACATGCAATACATACATCAAGTGTTCTCAAATCCTTAAAGACTCAATCTGATAAGATAACTTCAAAGGGAAAAGTCAATTCATCACAAGAGAGTAGAGGGGGAGAAACATCATAAGATCCAACTATAATAGCAAAGCTCGCTGTCGGTGTCAAAACCAGCGGATCTCGGGTAGGGGGTCCTGAACTGTGCGTCTAAGGCGGATAGTAACAGGAGGCAGGGGACACGATGTTTACCCAAGTTCGGGCCCTCTTGATGGAGGTAATGTTGGAAATATGCCCTAGAGGCAATAATAAAAGTATTATTATTATATTTCCTTGTTCATGATAATTGTCTTTTATTCATGCTATAACTGTATTATCCGAAAATCGTAATACACGTGTGAATACATAGACCACAATAAGTCCCTAGTGAGCCTCTAGTTGACTAGCTCGTTGTGATCAACAGATAGTCATGGTTTCCTGGCTATGGACATTGGATGTCGTTGATAACGGGATCACATCATTAGGAGAATGATGTGATGGACAAGACCCAATCCTAAGCATAGCACAAAAGATCGTGTAGTTCATTTGCTAGAGCTTTGCCAATGTCAAGTATCTCTTCCTTCGACCATGAGATCGTGTAACTCCTGGATACCGTAGGAGTGCTTTGGGTGTATCAAACGTCACAACGTAACTGGGTGACTATAAAGGTGCACTACAGGTATCTCCGAAAGTATCTATTGTTTTATGCGGATCGAGACTGGGATTTGTCACTCCGTGTAAACGGAGAGGTATCTCTGGGCCCACTCGGTAGGACATCATCATATGCGCAATGTGACCAAGGAGTTGATCACGGGATGATGTGTTACGGAACGAGTAAAGTGACTTGCCGGTAACGAGATTGAACAAGGTATTGGATACCGACGATCGAATCTTGGGCAAGTAACATACCGATAGACAAAGGGAATTGAATACGGGATTGATTAAGTCCTTGACATCGTGGTTCATCCGATGAGATCATCGTGGAACATGTGGGAGCCAACATGGGTATCCAGATCCCGCTGTTGGTTATTGACCGGAGAACGTCTCGGTCATGTCTGCATGTCTCCCGAACCTGTAGGGTCTACACACTTAAGGTTCGATGACGCTAGGGTTATAAAGGAAGCTTGTATGTGGTTACCGAATGTTGTTCGGAGTCCCGGATGAGATCCCGGACGTCACGAGGAGTTCCGGAATGGTCCGGAGGTAAAGATTTATATATAGGAAGTCCTGTTTCGGCCATCGGGACAAGTTTTGGGGTCATCGGTATTGTACCGGGACCACCGGAAGGGTCCCGGGGGCCCACCGGGTGGGGCCACCTGCCCCGGGGGGGCACATGGGCTGTAGGGGGTGCACCTTGGCCTACATGGGCCAAGGGCACCAGCCCCAAGAGGCCCATGCGCCTGGGGAAACCCTAAAGGAAGAGTCCCAGCAGGGGAAGGCACCTCCTAGGTGTCTTGGGGGGGGGGGGAGGACTCCTCCCCTGGCCGCCGCCCCCTTGGAGATTGGATCTCCTAGGGGCTGGCGCACCCCCCCTTGGGATCCCTATATATAGTGGGGTAGGAGGGCCTCCCAAACACACCTTATGCCTTTGGTGCAGCCCCTCCCTCTCTCCCAAGTTCTCCTCCTCTTCTCCCATGGTGCTTGGCGAAGCCCTGCGGGATTGCCACGCTCCTCCATCACCACCACGCCGTTGTGCTGCTGTTGGATGGAGTCTTCCTCAACCTCTCCCTCTCTCCTTGCTGGATCAAGGCGTGGGAGACGTCACCGGGATGTACGTGTGTTGAACGCGGAGGTGCCGTCCGTTTGGCACTTGATCATCGGTGATCTGAATCACGACGAGTACGACTCCATCAACCCCGTTCACTTGAACGCTTCCGCTTAGCGATCTACAAGGGTATGTAGATGCACTCTCTTTCTACTCGTTGCTGGTCTCTCCATAGATAGATCTTGGTGACACGTAGGAAAATTTTGAATTTCTGCTACGTTCCCAACAGTGGCATCATGAGCTAGGTCTATTGCGTAGATTCTTTGCACGAGTAGAACACAAAGTAGTTGTGGGCGTTGATTTTGTTCAATATGCTTACCGTTACTAGTCCAATCTTGTTTCGACGGTATTGTGGGATGAAGCGGCCCGGACCGACCTTACACGTACTCTTACGTGAGATAGGTTCCACCGATTGACATGCACTTGGTGCATAAGGTGGCTAGCGGGTGCCAGTCTCTCCCACTTTAGTCGGAATGGATTCGATGAAAAGGGTCCTTATGAAGGGTAAATAGCAATTGGCATATCACGTTGTGGTTTTGCGTAGGTAAGAAACGTTCTTGCTAGAAACCCATAGCAGCCACGTAAAACATGCAACAACAATTAGAGGACGTCTAACTTGTTTTTGCAGGGTATGCTATGTGATGTGATATGGCCAAGAAGAATGTGATGAATGATATGTGATGTATGAGATTGATCATGTTCTTGTAATAGGATTCACGACTTGCATGTCGATGAGTATGACAACCGGCAGGAGCCATAGGAGTTGTCTTTATTTTTTGTATGACCTGTGTGTCATTGAAGAACGCCATGTAACTTACTTTACTTTATTGCTAAACGCGTTAGCCATAGAAGTAGAAGTAGTCGTTGGCGTGACAACTTCATGAAGACACGATGATGGAGATCATGATGATGGAGATCATGGTGTCATGCCGGTGACAAGATGATCATGGAGCCCCGAAGATGAAGATCAAAGGAGATATATGATATTGGCCATATCATGTCACTACTCTATTTGATTGCACGTGATGTTTATCATGTTTATGCATCTTGTTTGCTTAGAACGACGGTAGTAAATAAGATGATCCCTTACAACAATTTCAAGAAGTGTTCTCCCCTAACTGTGCACTGTTGCTACAGTTCGTCGCTTCTAAGCACCACGTGATGATCGGGTGTGATGGATTCTTACGTTCACATACAATGGGTGTAAGACAGTTTTACACTCCGAAAACACTTAGGGTTAACTTGACGAGCCTAGCATGTGCAGACATGGCCTCGGAACACGGAGACCGAAAGGTCGAGCATGAGTCGTATAGTAGATACGATCAACATGAAGATGTTCACCGATGATGACTAGTCCGTCTCACGTGATGATCGGACACGGCCTAGTTGACTCGGATCATGTGATCACTTAGATGACCAGAGGGATGTCTATCTGAGTGGGAGTTCATAAGATGAACTTAATTATCCTGAACATAGTCAAAAGGATTTTGCAAATTATGTCGTAGCTCGCGCTTTAGTTCTACTGTTTTAGATATGTTCCTAGAGAAAATATAGTTGAAAAGTTGACAGTAGCGATTATGCGGACAGTAGATAGCTTATGTCCTCAATGCACCGCTCAGTGTGCTGAACCCCAATCGTCGTCTGTGGATGTTGCGAACATCGGACATGCACGTTTTGATAACTACGTGATAGTTCAGTTAAATGGTTTAAGTAGAGGCACCAAAGATGTTTTCGAAACGTCGCGGAACATATGAGATGTTTTGAGGGCTGAAATTGGGATTTCAGGCTCGTGCCCACGTCAAGAGGTATGAGACCTCCGACGATTTTCTTAGCCTGCAAACTAAGGGAGAAAAGCTCAATCGTTGAGCTTGTGCTCAGATTGTCTGAGCACAACAATCACTTGAATCGAGTGGGAGTTGATCTTCCAAATGAGATAGTGATGTTTCCCCAAAGTCATTGCCACCAAGCTGCTAGAGCTTCGTGATGAACTATAACATATCAAGGATAGAGATGATGATCCTTGAGGTATTCGCGTTGTTTGACATCACGAAAGTAGAAATCAAGAAGGAGCATCAATTGTTGATGGTTGATGAAACCACTAGTTTCAAGAAGGGCAAGGGAAAGAAGGGATACTTCATGAAACGGAAAATCAGCTGCTGCACCAATGAAGAAACCCGAGGTTGAACCCAAACCCGAGACTAAGTGCTTCTGTAATAAGGGGAACAACCACTGGAGCGGGATTACCCTAGATACTTGGTAGATGAGAAGGCTGGCAAGGTCGATAGAAGTATATTGGATATACATTATGTCAATGTGTACTTTACTAGTACTCCTAGTAGCACCAGGGTATTGGATATACCGGTTCGGTTGCTAAGTGTTAGTAACTCGAAAAAAAAGCTACGGAATAAACGGAGACTAGCTAAAGGTGAGCTGACGATATATGTTGGAAGTGTTTCCAAGGTTGATATGATCAAGCATCGCACGCTCCCTCTACCATCAAGATTAGTATTAAACCTGAATGGTTTATTGAATCTCGGTCGTAGTGATACACATTTTCATGCCAAAAGATATAAGATAGTAATGATAGTACCACTTACTTGTGGCACTGCCATGTAAGTCATAATGGTATAAAACGCATGAAGAAGCTCCATGTTGATGGATCTTTGGACTCACTCGTTTTTGAAAAGTTTGAGACATGTGAACCATGTCTATTGGTGTATATGCATGAAGAAACTCCATGCAAATGGATCGTTCGGACTCACTTAATTTGGAATCACTTGAGATATGCAAATCATACCACATGGGCAAGATGACTGAAAAGCCTCATTTTCAGTAAGATGGAACAAGATAGAAACTTGTTGGAAGTAACACATTTTGATGTGTGCAGTCGAATGAGTGCTGAGGCATGCAGTGAATATCATTATGTTCTTACTTCACAGATGATTCGAGTAAATGTTGAGTATATTTACTTGATGAAACACAAGTCTGAATTATTGAATGGTTCAAGTAATTTCAGAGTGAAGTAGCAAATCATTGTGACAAGAGGATAAAATGTCTATGATATGATCATAGAGATGAATATCTGAGTTACGAGTTTTGGCACACAATTAAGACATTGTGGAAATTGTTTCGCAATTAATACCGCCTGGAACACCATAATGTGATGGTGTGTCCGAACATCATAGTTGCACCCTATTGGATATGGTGCGTACCATGATGTCTCTTATCGAATTACCACTATCGTTCATGGGTTAGGCATTAGAGACAACCACATTCACTTTAAATAGGGCACCACGTAATTCCGATGAGATGACACCGTATGAATTACGGTTTAGAGAAACCTAAGTTGTCGTTTCTTAAAAGTTTGGGGCTGCGACGCTTATATGAAAAAGTTTCAGGTTGATAAGCTCGAACCCAAAGCGGATAAAATGCATCTTCATAGGAAACCCAAAACAGTTGGGTATACCTCCTAATTCAGATCCGAAAGCAATATGGATTGTTTCTAGAATCGGGTCCTTTCTCGAGGAAAGGTTTCTCTCGAAAGAGTTGAGTGGGAGGATGGTGGAGACTTGATGAGGTTATTGAACCATCTCTTCAACTAGTGTGTGGCAGGGCACAGGAAGTTGTTCCTGTGGCACCTACACCAATTGAAATGGAAGCTTATGATATTGATCATGAAACTTCGGATCAAGTCACTCCCAAACCTCGTAGGATGACAAGGATGCGTACTACTTCAGAGTGGTACGTAATCCTGTCTTGAAGGTCATGTTGCTAGACAACAATGAACCTACGAGCTATGGAGAAGCAATGGTGGGCCCAAATTCTGACGAATGGTTAGAAACCATGAAATCCGAGATAGGATCCATGTATCAGAACAAAGCATGGACTTTGGTGGACTTGCCCGATGATCGGCAAGCCATTAAGATAAATGGATCTTTAAGAAGAAGACGGACGTGGATGGTAATGTCACCGTCCATGAAGCTCGACTTGTGGCGAAAAGTTTTTCACAAGTTCAAGGAGTTGACTACGATGAGATTTTCTCATCCGTAGCGATGCTTAAAGTCCGTCGGAATCATGTTAGCATTAGCTGCATTTATGAAATCTGGTAGATGGATGTCAAAACGAGTTTCCTTACCAGTTTTCGTGAGGAAAGGTTGTATGCAATACAATCAAAAAGGTTTTGTCGATCCTAAGGATGCTAAAAGGTATGCTGGCTCCAGCGATCGTTTTAAGGACTGGAGTAAGCATCTCGGAGTTGGAATGTACGCTTTGATGAGATGATCAAAGATTTTGGATTTATACAAAGTTTATAAGAAACTTGTATTTCCAAAGAAGTGAGTGGGAGCACTATAGAATTTCTGATGAGTATATGTTGTTGACATATTGATGATCAAAGATGATGTAGAATTTCTAGAAAGCATATAGGGTTATTTTGAAAGTGTTTTTCAATGGAAAGCCTGGATTAAGCTGCTTGAACATTGAGCATCAAGATCTATAAGGATAGATCAAAATGCTTAATAATACTTTCAAATGAGCACATACCTTGATATGATCTTGAAGGTGTTCAAGATGGACCAGTCAAAGAAGGAGTTCTTGCCTGAGTTGCAAGGTACGAAGTTAAGACCTAAAGCTCGACCACGGCAGAATAGAGAGAAAGGACGAAGGTCGTCCCCTATGCTTAAAGACGTAGGCTCTTCAGTATGCTATGCTGTGTACCGCACCTGAAGTGTGCCTTGCCATGAGTCAGTCAAGGGGTACAAGAGTGATCCAAGAATGGCTCACAGGACAGCGGTCAAAGTTATCCTTAGTAACTAGTGGACTAAGGAATTTTCTCGATTATGGAGGTGGTAAAAGAATTCGTCGTAAAGGTTACGACGATGCAAGCTTGACACCTATCCGGATAGCTCTGAGTAGAGAGACCGGATACATACAATGGAGCAATAATTTAGAATAGCTCCAAGTAGAACAGTTATTTGGAATAGCTCCAAATAGAGCGTGGTAGCTGCATCTAGGAGATGACATAGAGATTTGTAAAGCACACACGGATCTGAAAGGTTCAGACCCGTTGACTAAAACCTCTCTCACAAGCAACATGATCAAACATAAAACTCATTGAGTGTTAATCACATAGTGATGTGAACTAGACTACTGACTCTAGTAAACTCTTGGGTATTAGTCACATGGCGATGTGACCTGTGAGTGTAAATCACATGGCGATGTGAACTAGATTATTGACTCTAGTGCAAGTGGGAGACTGTTGGAAATATGCCCTAGAGGCAATAATAAAAGTATTATTATTATATTTCCTTGTTCATGATAATTGTCTTTTATTCATGCTATAACTGTATTATCCGGAAATCGTAATACACGTGTGAATACATAGACCACAATATGTCCCTAGTGAGCCTCTAGTTGACTAGCTCGTTGTGATCAACAGATAGTCATGGTTTCCTGGCTATGGACATTGGATGTCGTTGATAACGGGATCACATCATTAGGAGAATGATGTGATGGACAAGACCCAATCCTAAGCATAGCACAAAAGATCGTGTAGTTCATTTGCTAGAGCTTTGCCAATGTCAAGTATCTCTTCCTTCGACCATGAGATCGTGTAACTCCTGGATACCGTAGGAGTGCTTTGGGTGTATCAAACGTCACAACGTAACTGGGTGACTATAAAGGTGCACTACAGGTATCTCCGAAAGTATCTATTGTTTTATGCGGATCGAGACTGGGATTTGTCACTCCGTGTAAACGGAGAGGTATCTCTGGGCCCACTCGGTAGGACATCATCATATGCGCAATGTGACCAAGGAGTTGATCACGGGATGATGTGTTACGGAACGAGTAAAGTGACTTGCCGGTAACGAGATTGAACAAGGTATTGGATACCGACGATCGAATCTCGGGCAAGTAACATACCGATAGACAAAGGGAATTGAATACGGGATTGATTAAGTCCTTGACATCGTGGTTCATCCGATGAGATCATCGTGGAACATGTGGGAGCCAACATGGGTATCCAGATCCCGCTGTTGGTTATTGACCGGAGAACGTCTCGGTCATGTCTGCATGTCTCCCGAACCCGTAGGGTCTACACACTTAAGGTTCGATGACGCTAGGGTTATAAAGGAAGCTTGTATGTGGTTACCGAATGTTGTTCGGAGTCCCGGATGAGATCCCGGACGTCACGAGGAGTTCCGGAATGGTCCGGAGGTAAAGATTTATATATAGGAAGTCCTGTTTCGGCCATCGGGACAAGTTTCGGGGTCATCGGTATTGTACCGGGACCACCGGAAGGGTCCCGGGGGCCCACCGGGTGGGGCCACCTGCCCCGGGGGGCCACATGGGCTGTAGGGGGTGCGCCTTGGCCTACATGGGCCAAGGGCACCAGCCCCAAGAGGCCCATGCGCCTGGGGAAACCCTAAAGGAAGAGTCCCAGCAGGGGAAGGCACCTCCTAGGTGCCTTGGGGGGGGGGGAGGACTCCTCCCCTGGCCGCCGCCCCCTTGGAGATTGGATCTCCTAGGGGCTGGCGCACCCCCCCCCTTGGGATCCCTATATATAGTGGGGTAGGAGGGCCTCCCAAACACACCTTATGCCTTTGGTGCAGCCCCTCCCTCTCTCCCAAGTTCTCCTCCTCTTCTCCCATGGTGCTTGGCGAAGCCCTGCGGGATTGCCACGCTCCTCCATCACCACCACGCCGTTGTGCTGCTGTTGGATGGAGTCTTCCTCAACCTCTCCCTCTCTCCTTGCTGGATCAAGGCGTGGGAGACGTCACCGGGCTGTACGTGTGTTGAACGCGGAGGTGCCGTCCGTTCGGCACTTGATCATCGGTGATCTGAATCACGACGAGTACGACTCCATCAACCCCGTTCACTTGAACGCTTCCGCTTAGCGATCTACAAGGGTATGTAGATGCACTCTCTTTCTACTCGTTGCTGGTCTCTCCATAGATAGATCTTGGTGACACGTAGGAAAATTTTGAATTTCTGCTACGTTCCCCAACAGGTAATACCCTACGTCCTGCTTGATTGTTCTTGATGATATGAGTATTACAAGAGTTGATCTACCACGAGATCAGAGAGGCTAAAACCTAGAAGCTAGCCTATGGTATGATTGTATGTTGTCCTATGGACTAAACCCTCCGGTTTATATAGACACCGGAGGGGGCTAGGTTACACAATGTCGGTTACAAGGGAGGAGATATACATATCTGTATTGCCTAGCTTGCCTTCCACGCCAAGTAGAGTCCCATCCGGACACGGGACGAAGTCTTCAATCTTGTATCTTCATAGTCCAACAGTCCGGCCAAAGGATATAGTCCGGCTGTCCGGAGACCCCCTAATCCAGGACTCCCTCAGTAGCCCCTGAACCAGGTTTCAATGACGATGAGTCTGGCGCGCAGTATTGTCTTCGGCATTGCAAGGCGGGTTCCTCCTCCGAATACTCCATGGAAGAGTTTGAACACAAGGATAGTGTCCAGCCCTGCAAAACAAGTTCTACATACCACCGTAGTGAGAATAATTTTCCACCAATCAAATCTACTGACATGTTTTGAAGGCATGACATCACGCCACGACCCGGTCATTATTCGAACCGTTTTTCTCAACCAGCACCGCACATATTGCGAGGCGGTTTTCTTGACACGTCTTGTTAAAGCAGAGATCGTGTTCCCCTTATCACGGGATTCTCATCAATACGGACGTGGGTAACCCAACCGCTCCATCAATTACGGCGCCTGGGGAATAAGCGGTTTTACCAGGCAAGTGGGGAGACACATCGCCTCTTCCGCCCTTATAAAGGGACAAGGATTTACTCTTTTCACCCACGCCTTCTTCCTCCTTGCTTACCCATTCCCGCACACTCGAGCTCTAGCGCCCAAGCTCGCGTTCTTCTTCTCAAACGCTCCAAGCATGTCCGGAGCAGGAGGCAAGTGGATGGTCTCCTCTGTCACGGAGGAGAACATCAAAAAGTTACGAGAAGCCGGATATCTGGCCGCGGACATTGCGCACCGGCTGCCAGATGCAGGGCAGATCATCCCTACGCCCGAACCCCATGAGAGGGTAGTTTTTCTTACCCACTTCGTCCGCAGACTGGGATTTCCCCTCCACCCGTTTATCCGTGGGCTCATGATCTACTACGGGCTGGGTTTTCACAATCTGGCCCCCAATTTCATCCTCAACATCTCGGCGTTTATCGTCGTGTGCGAGGCCTTCCTCCGCATCAAGCCCCATTTCAGCCTGTGGCTGAAGACTTTTAATGTCAAACTGAAGGTGGTGGTCGGCCAGTAGGCAGAGTGCGGAGGCGCCATGGTGGGCAAGATGCCTAACGTCACCTGGCTCGAGGGCTCCTATATGGAGACCATAAAGGGGTGGCAATCGGGGTGGTTCTACATCACCGAGCCGCGCGACTCCAACTGGGTGGCGGCCCCCAAATTTCGATCCGGAGTCCCCACGTGGCTCACCTCCTAGAAAGAGAAGGGCCTGTCCTGGGGTTCTTCGGTAGAGTTGACCGAACTCCAGACCTGCATCCAGAACATGACGAACAAGAAAATCAAGCTTGTCAACGTGGTCCAGGTTATGCTCTTTCGCCGGATCCTTCCGTGTCAACGACGGGCATTTGGTTTGTGGGAGTTCGACTCGGCCAAGCACCAGACGCTGTGAGAGCTCTATGACACGACGCACGAGGACGTCTAGAGGGTGTTGTTCAAGAGCGCCGAGATTCCTCCCTCCCTCACCGAGGACCGCGGACTCAGCGCAAAGCGCCGCGTCAATCCGGTAGGATTTTATATCTCTTAGGGTATTTATTTGCCCTGGTTTAGTGATAACCCACAAGTATAGGGGATTGCAACAGCTTTCGAGGGTAGAGTATTCAACCCAAATTTATTGATTCGACACAAGGGGAGCCAAAGAATATTCTCAAGTATTAGCAGCTGAGTTGTCAATTCAACCACACCTGGAAACTCAGTATCTGCAATAGAGTGTTTAGTAGAAAAGTAATATGATAGTGGTGGTAGCGGCAACAAAAGTAAAGACAACAAAAGTAATGTTTTGGTATTTTGTAGTGATTGTAATAGTACCAGCGGGAAAGTAAATAAGCGTAAACCAGTATATGGAAAACTCGTAGGCATCGGATCAGTGATGGATAATTATGCCGGATGCGGTTCATCATGTAACAGTCATAACATAGGGTGACACAGAACTAGCTCCAATTCATCAATGTAATGTAGGCATGTATTCCGTATATAGTCATACGTGCTTATGGAAAAGAACTTGCATGACATTTGTCCTACCCTCCCGTGGCAGCGGGGTCCTATTGGAAACTAAGGGATATTAAGGCCTCCTTTTAATAGAGAACCGGAACAAAGCATTAGCACATAGTGAATACATGAACTCCTCAAACTACGGTCATCACCGGGAGTGGTCCCGATTATTGTCACTTCGGGGTTGCCGGATCATAACACATAGTAGGTGACTATAGACTTGCAAGATAGGATCAAGAACTCACATATATTCATGAAAACATAATAGGTTCAGATCTGAGATCATGGCACTCGGGCCCTAGTGACAAGCATTAAGCATAGCAAAGTCATAGCAACATCAATCTCAGAACATAGTGGATACTAGGGATCAAACCCTAACAAAACTAACTCGATTACATGATAAATCTCATCCAACCCATCACCGTCCAGCAAGCCTACGATGGAATTACTCACGCACGGCGGCGAGCATCATGAAATTGGTGATGGAGGATGGTTGATGATGACGACGGCGACGAATCCCCCTCTCCGGAGCCCCGAACAGACTCCAGATCATCCCTCCTGAGAGGTTTTAGGGCTTGGCGGCGGCTCCGTATCGTAAAACGCGATAATTTCTTCTCTCTGATTTTTCTCTCTCCGAAAGCAAATATATAGAGGTGGAGTTGGAGTCAGAGACGCAACAGGGGGCCCACGAGGTAGGGGGGCGTGCCCTAGGGGGGCGCCCCCCACCCTCGTGAGAAGGGTGTGGTCCCCCTGGTCTTCATCTTTGGTGAGGATTTTTTATTGTTTTTTCTAAGATGTTTTGTGGAGTTTCAGGTCATTCCGAGAATATTTGTTTTCTGCACATAAAACAACACCATGGCAATTCTGCTGAAAACAACGTCAGTCCGGGTTAGTTCCATTCAAATCATACAAGTTAGAGTCCAAAACAAGGGCAAAAGTGTTTGGAAAAGTAGATACGACGGAGACGTATCAACTCCCCAAGCTTAAACCCTTGCTTGTCCTCAAGCAATTCAGTTGACAAACTGAAAAAAAGAAAGAAAAACTTTTACAAACTCTGTTTGCTCTTGTTATTGTAACTATGTCAAGCCAGTATTCAAGTTTTCAGCATAAATCATAACTAACCACATTTGAAATAATTCTCAGGTCTCATAATTACTCGTATAAATAGCATAATCAACTAGCAAGTCATAATAATAAATATCGGATGACAACACTTTCTCAAAACAATCATAATATGATATAACAAGATGGTATCTCGCTAGCCCTTTCTGAGACCGCAAAACATAAATGCAGAGCACCTTTAAAGATCAAGGACTGACTAGACATTGTAATTCATGGTAAAAGAGATCCAATCATAGTCATACCCAATATAAATTAACAGTGATGAATGCAAATGACAGCTGTGCTCTCCAGCTAGTGCTTTTTAATAAGAGAGTGATGACTCAACATAAAAGTAAATGGATAGGCCCTTCGCAGAGGGAAGCAGGGATTTGTAAAGGTGCCAGAGCTCGGTTTTGAAATAGAGATAAATTGTATTTTGAGCTATATACTTTCATTGTCAATGTAACAACTAAGAGATGGCGATATCTTCCATGCTAAACACATTATAGGCGGTTCCCAAATAGAATGGTAAAGTTTATACTCCCCCTCCACCAACAAGCATCAATCCATGGCTTGCTCGAAACAACGAGTGCCTCCAACATACATCAGGTCCCTGGGGGAATTTTGTTTGCAATTAATTTTGATTTAGTTTGCATAAAGCATGGGACTGGGCATCCCGGTGACCAGCCATTTTCTCGTGAGTGAGGAGCGGAGTCCACTCCTCTTGAGAATAACCCACCTAACACGGAAGATAAGGACAACCTTGGTTGATATATGAGCTATTCGAGCATACAAAACAGAATGTTCATTTGAAGGTTTAGAGTTTGGCACATACAAATTTACTTGGAATGACAGGTAGATACCGCATATAGGAAGGTATAGTGGACTCATCTGGAATAACTTTGGGGTTTAAGGATTTGGATGCACAAGCAGTATTCCCGCTTAGTACAAGTGAAGGCTGGCAAAAGACTGGGAAGCCACCAACTAGAAAGCGACAACAGCCATGTACATACATTAAAATTAATAAACATTGGATGCAAGCATGAGTAGGATATAATCCACCATGAACATAAATATCGTGAAGGCTATGTTGATTTGTTTCAACTACATGCGTGAACATGTTCCAAGTCAAGTCACTTAAATCATTCAAAGGAGGATACCACCCCATCATACCACATCATAACTATCTCAATAGCATGTTGGCACACAAGGTAAACCATTATAACTCATAGCTAATCAAGCATGGCACAAGCAACTATGATCTCTAATTGTCATTGCAAACATGTTTATTCATAATAAGCTGAATCAAGAACGAGGGACTCATCATATTTATAAAAATAAAAGAGGTCGAGTTCATACCAGCTTTTCTCATCTCAATCAGTCCATCATATATCATCATAATTGCCTTTCACTTGCACGACCGAACGGTGTGAATAATAATAAGAGTGTACGTGCATTGGACTAAGCTGGAATCTACGAGCATTCAATAAACAGGAGGAGACACGGCAATATGGGCTCTTGGTTAAATCAACAATAATGCATATGAGAGCCACTTCAAAAATTTAATTATGGTCTTCTCCTGCTGACCCCCAAAGAAAATAAAAGAAATAAAACTATTTACACGGGAAAGCTCCCAACAAGCAAAAGAAGAACAGGAAATATTTTTGGGTCTTCTTTTTAATTATTACTACTACAGCAGAAAATAAACTACTACTAATTTTTTTTGGTTTTTCTTAAGGTTTATTAAACACACAAGAAGAAAGCAAGAAAAAGAAAATAAACTAGCATGGATATTACAGTGAAAAAGTATGAGCACCGACATCTAGCAATGAGTGTGTGTGAACATAAATGTAATGTCGGTGAGAAGTACGTACTCCCCCAAACTTAGGCTTTTGGCCTAAGTTGGTCTATGGCCACGGCTGGCCTGGAGGATATCCATAATAATAGTTGTTGGGGTCGTACTGTGACGAGAAGAATAGTTGGGATCATACTGTGATGAAGAAGAAGACTCTGACTGACACTGGCTGACAGTCAGCTCTGGATCCCAAGAATAAACAGATTATCGTGGAGGCTCATCTTGTGGTTCCTGTTCCGGGGCTGGTGCAGAATTCTTGTAAGCTTGGACGACAGCCCATGTAACGAGGTAGGGTCCTACAAAATTAAACAAAGAAGGAGCAGGCAGGGTAATAGTCTCAGGGTGATGTTTGTTAAAGAACAATTGATACTTAAGCTCTCCTGCCCTATTCTTAACAATAAAATCATGTGCCACCATACTTTTATGATCTAGATAAACATGGGGCAGCACCTTTTCTTCCTTCTCAGCATGCCTAATAGGTATGTTAAAATGTGCAGCTAGGCGTGTGGCATAGACGCCTCCAAAGATGGGACCCTTAGTACGGTTCATACTTAACCGTCTAGCAATAATACCGCCCAAACTAAAAGTGTTATCACTGTATAAACCATGGTGAAGAATAATTATATCAGGGATACTAAGGTTTCCACTGTTTCCGCGTCCAATTAAACAACGACTAGCAAAAAATGCAAAGTAACGTAAAACAAGAAAATGTATGCTAGTGATTCGTGCATCGGAAACCTTTCTAGTTTCTCCTACAGTGATAGTATCAATAAACCCAGCCACATCATCATGATGTGGTTCTTCTGTCTTGCCCTCAAAAGGGATTAAACAAATCCGACATAAATCATAAAGTGACATCTCCTTATGCTCATCATATAAATGAAACTCCACCGTAGGTGGTGAGCAAGAGATACTGATCGCATTGGTCGTGGAGGAAAGTGGTGAGTCCTGCATTGTGAGCCAATTCATGAAAATCTTCATAGATACCGGCTGCTCTCAAGAAATCTTCAGAAGGCCATTCACACGCCCGAATCTACGCGGTGCGCGGTAAATTATACTTAGGCTTCGGTGCCTTTTCCTTCGAGCTTTGGCTCGATGAGCCCCTCAAAAATCTCCGCATTATTTTTCTGAAATAATCTGAAATTCTTAGTAACTTGAAACAAAAGTGAACCAAACTCAATAATATTGATAGCAACTACTCCTACAAGTGCCTAGAGCCTATATCAAGCATTAGAACTACTTGGAACCATATAAATTTGACATGCAAGCTCAAGAACATGGTCACCTATGCAGCACAAATTTGCAAAGAATAAAGCACTAGGACAAAAACTAATTGGACCGATGGAGGAGTCACATACCAAGGAACAATCTCCCCAAGCAGTTTTGCGAGAGGTGCTTTGAGCAAGGAGATCGAAAATCACAGCAAAAGTGGCTGGAACTCGTGCTTGAGTTGGTTTTTCGGGTTTGTGTGAGACAGAGGAAGAAGATGGGTGCTGGGATAAGTGGAGGAGGGCCACCGTGGGCCCATGAGGCAGGGGGCGCGCCCTATAGGGGGGGAGCACCACCCTCGTGACCAGGTGGCAGTTCCTCCCATGGTAATTTTTGCACAGTAAATTCTCAAATATTCCCGAAAAAATCATATTAAATTAGCATGGCATTCTGAGGACTTTTATTTTCGGGGTATTTTTATATTGCACGGATGAGTCAGGAAACAGGCAGAAAAATACTATTTTTACTTTATTTAATATAAATAACAGAAAGTAAAAGTGGGGTACAGAAGTTTGTGCTTCTAGTTTCATCCATCTCATGCTCATCAAAAAGAATCCACTAACATGGTTGATCAAGTCTTGTTAACAAACTCATTCCGATAATCATGAAACCGGAGAAATTTTGAACAACACTAAGTTACCTCAACGGGGATATGCACATCCTCTATAATAAGTATATCAAATTTCTTCTTGATAGTAGGAAGAGGAAATTCAAAACCTCCAAATATAATCGATGGAATTTTTCCAATGGAGTTGATACTATGAACTTGAGGTTGTTTCCTCGGAAAGTGTACCGTATGCTCATTACCATTAACATGAAAAGTGACATTGCCTTTGTTGCAATCAATAACATCCCCTGCAGTATTAAGAAAAGGTCTTCCAAGAATAATAGACATGCTATCATCCTCGGGAATATCAAGTATAACAAAGTCCGTTAAAATAGTAACGTTTGCAACCACAAAAGGCACATCCTCACAAATACCGACAGGTATAGCAGTTGATTTATCAACCATTTGCAAAGATATTTCAGTGGGTGTCAACTTATTCAAGTCAAGTCTACGATATAAAGAGAGAGGCATAACACTAACACCGGCTCCAAGATCACATAAAGCAGTTTTAATATAATTTCTTTTAATGGAGCAAGGTATAGTAGGTACTCCGGGGTCTCCAAGTTTCTTTGGTATTCCACCCTTAAAAGTATAATTAGCAAGCATGGTGGAAATCTTAGCTTCCGGTATCTTTCTTTTATTAGTAATGATATCTTTCATATATTTAGCATAAGGATTTGTTTTAAGCACATCAATTAATCGCAAACGCAAAAAGATAGGCCTAATCATTTCAGCAAAGCGCTCAAAATCCTCATCATCCTTTTTCTTGGATGGTTTCGGAGGAAAAGGCATGGGTTTCTGAACCCAAGGTTCCCTTTCTTTACCATGTTTCCTAGCAACAAAGTCTCTTTTATCATAACGTTGATTCTTTGATTGTGGGTTATCAAGATCAACAGTAGGTTCAATTTCTACATCATTGTCATTACTAGGTTGAGCATCATCATGAACATCATCATTAATATTTTTACTAGGTTCATGTTCATTACCAGATTGTGTTTCAGCATCATACATAGATATATCATTTGGATTATCAGGTGGTTCAGCAATAGGTTCACTAGAAGTTTGCACAGTTCTATCATTTTTCTTCTTCTTCTTTTTAGAAGAACTAGGAACATCAATATTATTTCTTTGAGAATCTTGCTCAATTCTCTTAGGGTGGCCTTCAGGATACAAAGGTTCCTGAGTCATTCTACCAGTTCTAGTGGCCACTCTAACAGCATAATCATTTTTCTTACTTTTCATTTCATCAAGCACTTCTTTTTGAGCCTTAAGTACTTGTTCTACTTGAGTGGTAACCATAGAAGCATGTTTGCTAACAAGTTTAAGTTCGCCTTTAATATCAGCCATATAATCACCCAAGCATCTAATCATATAAGAATTTTCTTTTAATTGTCTACCAAAATAAGCATTGAAGTCGTCTGGCTTAAACATAAAATTATCAAACTCATCCAAGCACTGACTAGCAATTTTAGTAGGAGGGACTTCAGCTTTATCATATCTATAGAGAGAATTTACCTATACTACCTGTGTCGGGATATCACGATCAGGAGGTTCTTCAGCAAATAAAGAATTGAGATCATATGTTTCTTCAACAGGCGGAATATTAAGACAATGTATTTCTTCAATAGGAGGTAAATTCTTAACATCTTCAGCTTTAATACCTTTTTCTTTCATAGATTTCTTTGCCTCTTGCATATCTTCGGGACTGAGGAATAGAATACCTCTCTTCTTCGGAGTTGTTTTAGGAATAGGCTCAGTAATTGGAGCAGGAGTTGGCTCAGGAGCTGGCTCAGGAGCTAGCTCAGGAGGTGCCCAATTATTTTCATTTGTCAACATATTATTCAATAGAATTTCAGCTTCATCCGGTGTTCTTTCCCTGAAAAGAGAACCAGCACAACTATCCATGTAATCTCTGGAAGCATCGGTTAGTCCATTATAAAAGATATCAAGTATTTTAGGTTTTTTAAGAGGATGATCAGGCAAACCATTAAGTAACTTGAGAAGCCTCCCCCAAGCTTGTGGGAGACTCTCTTCTTTAATTTGCACAAAGTTGTATATTTCCCTCAAAGCAGCTTGTTTCTTATGAGCCGGGAAATATTTAGCAGAGAAGTAATAAATCATATCCTGGGGACTATGCACACAACCAGGATCAAGAGAATTAAACCATATCTTAGCATCACCCTTTAATGAGAACGGAAATATTTTGAGTATATAGAAGTAACGCGATCTCTCATCATTAATGAACAGGGCAGCTATATCTTTAACTTAGTAAGATGTGCCACAACAGTTTCAGGTTCATAGCCATAAAACGGATCAGATTCAACCAAAGTAATTATATCAGGATCAACAGAGAATTCATAATCCTTATCAGGAACACAAATAGGTGAAGTAGCAAAAGCAGGGTCGGGTTTCATTTTATCTCTAAGTGATTCTTTGTTCCATTTAATTAATAACCTCTTAAGCTCATATCTATCCTTGCAAGCTAAAATAGCGGTAGACGATTCCATATCAAAAATATAGCCCTCAGGAATAACAGACATATTTTCATCATCACTATCATCATCGTATTCAGATTCAATAATTTCTTTTTCTCTAGCCCTAGCAATTTGTTCATCAAGAAGTTCACCAAGGGGCACAGTAGTATCAGGCATAGAAGCAGTTTCATCATAAGTATCATGTATAGCAGAAGTGGCATCATCAATAACATGGGACATATCAGAACGAATAGCAGAAGCAGGTGTAGGTGTCGCAAACTTACTCATAACAGAAGGTGAATCAAGTGCAGAGCTAGATGGCAGTTCCTTACCTCCCCTCATAGTTGAGGGATAGATCTTGGTTTTTGGATCTCTCAAGTTCTTCATAGTGTCCAGCAGATATAAATCCCAAGTGACTCAAAGAATAGAGCTATGCTCCCCGGCAACGGCGCCAGAAATTTGTCTTGATAACCCACAAGTATAGGGGATCGCAACCGCTTTCGAGGGTAGCGTATTCAACCCAAATTTATTGATTCGACACAAGGGGAGCCAAAGAATATTCTCAAGTATTAGCAGCTGAGTTGTCAATTCAACCACACCTGGAAACTTAGTATCTGCAGCAAAGTGTTTAGTAGCAAAGTAATATGATAGTTGTGGCAGCGGCAACAAAAGTAAAGACAATAAAAGTAATGTTTTTGGTATTTTGTAGTGATTGTAACAGTAGCAGCGGGAAAGTAAATAAGCGTAAACCAGTATATGGAAAACTCGTAGGCATCAGATCAGTGATGGATAATTATGCCGGATGCGGTTCATCATGTAACAGTCATAACATAGGGTGACACAGAACTAGCTCCAATTCGTCAATGTAATGTAGGCATGTATTCTGTATATAGTCATACGTGCTTATGGAAAAGAACTTGCATGACATCTTTTGTCCTACCCTCCCGTGGCAGCGGGGTCCTATTGGAAACTCAGGGATATTAAGGCGTCCTTTTAATAGAGGACCAGAACAAAGCATTAGCACATAGTGAATACATGAACTCCTCAAACTACGGTCATCACCGGGAGTGGTCCCGATTATTGTCACTTCGGGGTTGCCGGATCATAACACATAGTAGGTAACTATAGACTTGCAAGATAGGATCAAGAACTCACATATATTCATGAAAACATAATAGGTTCAGATCTGAAATCATGACACTCGGGCCCTAGTGACAAGCATTAAGCATAGCAAAGTCATAGCAACATCAATCTCAGAACATAGTGGGTACTAGGGATCAAACCCTAACAAAACTAACTCGATTACATGATAAATCTCATCCAACCCATCACCGTCCAGCAAGCCTACGATGGAATTACTCACGCACGGCGGTGAGCATCATGAAATTGGTGATGGAGGATGGTTGATGATGACGACGGCGACAAATCCCCCTCTCTGGAGCCCCGAACAGACTCCAGATCAGCCCTCCCGAGAGGTTTTAGGGCTTGGCGGTGGCTCCGTATCGTAAAACGCGATGATTTCTTCTCTCTGATTTTTTTCTCTCCGAAAGCAAATATGTAGAGGTGGAGTTGGAGTCGGAGACGCAACAGGGTGCCCACGAGGTAGGGGGCGCGCCCTAGGGGTGGGTTGCCCCCCACCCTCGTGAGAAGGGTGTGGGCCCCCTGGTCTTCATCTTTGGCGAGGATTTTTTATTGTTTTTTCTAAGATGTTCTGTGGAGTTTCAGGTCATTCCGAGAATATTTGTTTTCTGCACATAAAACAACACCATGGTAATTCTGCTGAAAACAGCGTTAGTCCGGGTTATTTCCATTCAAATCATACAAGTTAGAGTCCAAAACAAGGGCAAAAGTGTTTGGAAAAGTAGATACAATGGAGACATATCATTTAGTTATGTGCAGGATCTAAGCTCCCACGTCATTAACAGGACTGGATAAAGACGGCGGAGCAGCTTGATTGCCCAGCCCATCTGCCTGAAGATCCTGCAGACGCTCTTCTAACAAAGATGCTGACTCCGGCACCTTACAAGGTGTCGGCAAAGAAGGCCAAGAAGAAGGCCACGGGGACCCGAAATGGTCTCCGACGCAAGGTTGTATCGGACTCATCGTCCGATGACTCCGACGCGCATTCCTCCCACGAAAACGAGAAGGAGGAGGAGGAGAAAAGTTCTCCCCCCAGCCAGGGGAGACAAGAAAAGGAAGGCCGACCCATCCGGGGAGGCCGAAGGGTCCAAGAAGGGAAGGACCCTCCCTCCGGATTGCGCCACGACGGCCGCCAACGGCGGCGACGAGTGGCTACCCAGGGTCAAGCCCCTAGCGAAGTCATAAGTGTCCGAACACCATAGTACTTCATGGTATGTTTTATTGTACTGCCTCTCCTCATGCCGAACATGATTATGCAGTCCGTCCCGAGCTCATCTTGACGTATCCTCGTCGAGCGGCTCTTTGGACTCGTCGGATATGAACAGTGGTTCTCTGCCGACCGCTTCCACCCCTCGCCCTACGGACAACACCGAGGTGTTGTCTTAAAAGGCACCAAGGCAAGGGGAGGTGGTCCTGGGGGCGCCTCGAGGTGACTTCTCGGACCCTGGGTACCAAGGGAGCGAGGCTCCTACGGGCTCTGAGTTCGGCCCCCAGCCGAACACTGCGCCGGAACCTTCGATGGTTCCGGACTCCGACAGGCGGTCCCTCGTTAAGGGGGGCCAACCATCCGTGCCGGTGTCCTCTGTCCATCCAGAGGCACCGGACAACTTGCTGGAAGCGCTTCGCGACGCTTCCATCAACGAAGAGCACCGCACTATCATGAGTGCGGTGGTCAAGAAGGTTCAGTCCGCCAAAAACGGGTTACCGAAGCTTGCGCCAGCCTCCTAACAGGCTTTGAGGTAAGTAATCAAAATATACATATATAAGAAAATATGACCACATAGATAGTAGCCCATGATGCTCTGTTCGGCGTTCAAGAAGAAAAGCCGAATAGAGGATCAAATGATGACTCAGGAGTCTAATCAGAATGTATCTATGTGTATGTGCAGGCTTCACTGTTGGCTGCTGCAGCACGTACTGCGGAGATCTCTGCACTGAAGCAGGACCTGGAGCGGTCCGAGACCGAGCTCGGCCTTACCAAGAGGCAGCTCGAGGAGAACAAAGGTAAGCAATACCTTTGTCTATATATTTAAAAAGAAGTTCGGGTGTAAAGTAATAGGATCATCATGGGTTTGCGAGGGGCCACGACCGAAGTGGCGACCCTGAGGAAGGCGTTGTTCGAGGCCAAAGACAAAGCGGCCAAGGAGCGCATTGGACGGGAGAAGCAAGAAGCCCGAGTAGGCGAGGTGTAGCAAGAGCTCGAGGCTCTCGCCAAAAAGCACGAGTCCTTGGAGCTTGACTCTAAGACGCGAGAGTCCAAGCTCGCGCAGGTGCTTGAAAGCGTCCGGAGCGCCAAGGCCGAAGCCCACAAGGCCCTCCAGGAGATTGACGCGGTGAAGAAGATAGCAGCGGGTAAGGTATTCGTTATGCAAAGCAAGCACGTGAAGGAGAATTTCCTTTTTCTTACCTGAGTTCGGAGCTCTCCAGGAGCGTTTGCAGATCTTCCCCGCGGTGTACTAGATGCCGTGGAGTTTTACCGAGCTGAGGAGGGGAGCTCGACGGAGAAGTTGTTCTGGTCTCATTATACTGGGACCGAACACCCCGTGCCCTTGAGCGACCAACTGAAGCAGTTGGTCGAGCTTCACAAGGCGGCCGAACAGGCCATGAGGGGCCTTATAGTCTGGATGTGGCCTGGTGAGCCCCTGTCCGGCAGCTACTTCGGTCTGGTGAGGCGGCTTGTGGAAGCCTGCCCACGGCTTGAAGTCATAAAGCGGTCCATCTGCATCGAGGGTGCACGCAGGGCTTTTGCCCGAGCGAAGGTGCACTGGGCGAAGTTGGACGCCGTGAAGCTGGTGAAGGAGGGGCCGTCGGAGGGCAAGGAGCATCGCTGCCCCGAGAATTATTATGAGAGTGTCCTGAAGGGTTCCCGCCTAGTGGCGGATGAGTGTGCCAAGGATGTAATTTTTGAATGAACATGCTCATGTGATCCTGTAGTATGAAACGAGTTCATTTGCGCCATGCGACGCTTTCTTAATTTAGAATATTACCTTATGTGTGGCCGTTTATAAAATCTGAGAGTTGGCCAGTCATCGGCTTCTGCCCCCATGTAACTAGTACTGGGGTGTTCGGGATAAAACTGAGCACTCTTTACCCCAATTTTGGGTCCTTCAAGGGAGGTGTTCAGCGCAACGAACCAGGCAATCAGACTATAATGCTTTATCACTCTCACTTAGCCATAGAAGTCTAATTTTAAATTTTGGTGAAGCCCCTGGTATTCGGAGGGCCGAATTTGGGGCGCTATACACGCCTAAGCCGGACAAGGCCGACTCCTCGCCCGAAGCAGAAAAAGTCTTTAAGGACTTGAGACCTCTCGAACAGCGACCAGTCTCTCGCCTTATCATGACAGTCAGTTTTCGGCTTTCTCTACTGAGGTGCTCATCCGGAAGAACCAGGACACAATCACAGTAGTTCTCCCACCGCTACCTTAGCCGATATAGCGGAACGTAAGGTACCAAAGCATGGGAGTCGGGCGAACCCAACATTTGACCACAGACATGATTCGGAGCTGATGCATATAATGCTATAAGTTCGGGGTGCCGCACCGCTGAAAGTGTTCGGACTTCTTGCGTCGTATTAAGGGGTAAACGAGAGCCCCTGGCAAACTGATCGTACCCGAACGTGTGGGTGCGGATGGACATATAACAGAAAGAGAAAAAAACTTAAATAATGCAATGATAGATTAATGATATGCATTGTTATTTAAATAATACGTCGAAGCGTACTGGTACAAGTAGTGCAATAAGCAGAAAGTAGGACAATTCGAAATGTCCTATCCTAGGGCAAGCTGCGCATAGATAGTAGAAAACGGGTATATCAATTATTATTAGAGACCACCTGGGGGTGCCCGTGTTCATCTTAGCTTCTTGCCGTCTTGGTTGTTGCTTCCGGAATGTGTCTGGCAATCGTACTGCCGGAAAGGGCTTCCAGAGAGTTAGGCCCTGAAAGAGAAAAGGAATGATAAAGGTATACAACCCCTAGGGCGGTTAAGCCACATTGCGGGGCGTGTCCTGATCGTGCCCCCACCTATGTCCATGGTATTTTCAGTGCGTAGTTATGTACGCGTGACACGGATTTCGTCGCTTGACTGGGACTGGGACGGGGGCTGAATTGCTAGGTGAGCTCTGATCGTGCCAGGCGATCCTGTTGCAACTTGTTCCGGACTCGCTTGAAGGTGTCCGGGGGCTGTGACGCCGAATGAGTGGTCTGCCTTAAAAGGTTGCTTTGTGCTTCTGCTACAAGGGCCGCAGTGTGCTCTTCCGTGCGGAGCGAGTGTTCTGTGTTTCCATTTACTGTTATGACCCCCCTGGGTCCTGGCATCTTGAGCTTGAGGTATGCGTAATGCGACAGTACATTAAATTTTGCAAATGTTGTCCGTCCGAGCAGTGCGTGATAGCCACTACGAAACGGGACGAATCGAAGATCAACTCTTCGCTTCGGAAGTTGTCCGGTGATCCGAAGACCACTTACAGTGTGATTGAGCCTGTGCAATGGTCCTCTACACCTGGGATGACGCCTTTAAAGGTGGTTTTGCTGGGTTTGATCCTCGAGGGATCGATACCCATTTTTCGCACTGTATCCTGATAGAGCAGGTTCAGGCTGCTGCCGCCATCCATAAGGACTCGAGTGAGGTGAAATCCGTCAATGATGGGGTCTAGGACCAGTGCGGTGGATCCGCCATGACGGATGCTAGTGGGGTGGTCCCTGCGATCGAAGGTGATCGGGCAAGCAGACCTTGGGTTGAACTTTGGGGCGACGGGCTCCATCGCATAGACGTCCCTTAGTGCATGCTTTCGCTCCCTCTTGGGAATGTGGGTTGCGTATATCATGTTCACCGTCTTCACTTGTGGGGGAAACCCCTTCTGTCCTCCTGTGTTCGGCAGCCAGTGCTCCTCCTCGTCATCGTTATGCGGCCCCTTGTCCTTGTTTTCAGCATTTAACTTGTCGGCCTGCTTGAACACCCATCATTCTCTGTTGGTGTGATTAGCTGGCTTGTCGGGGGTGCCGTGGATTTGACACGAGCGATCCAGTATGCGATCCAAACTGGACGGAGCTGGAGTATTTCTTTTAAACGGCTTTTTCCGCTGACCGGATCTAGAGCCTCTGAATCCGGCATTGACTGCCGTATCTTCCGTGTTATCGCCATTATTGCGGTGCTTTGGTCTGTTACGATGTTGCCTACCATTAACATCTTTGGTATCCGAGGTGTCCGGATTCCTCGATGTGTTGTTGCTGCGAGCCAGCCAGCTATCCTCACCCGTGCAAAAGCGGGTCATGAGTGTTGTGAGGGCTGCCATAGATTTCGGCTTCTCCTGGCCGAGGTGGCGGGCAAGCCACTCGTCGCGGATGTTATGCATGAATGCCGCTAGGGCCTCTGTGTCCGGACAGTCTACAATTTGGTTTTTCTTAGTCAGGAACCGTGTCCAGAATTGTCTGGCCGACTCCCATGGCTGCTGGGTTATGTGGCTCAAGTCATCAGCATCCAATGGCCACACATAAGTGCCCTGGAAGTTAATAAAGAAATGCGTCTTCCAGATCCTCCCAACTGCCGACGGACTCTGCTGGCAAGCTGTTCAGCCAATGCCGATCTGGCCCTTTGAGTTTTAGTGGGAGGTACTTGATGGCGTGTAGATCATCACCGCTAGCCATGTGGATGTGAAGGAGGAAATCCTCAATCCATACAGCGGGATCTGTTGTGCCATCGTATGATTCGATATTTACGGGTTTGAAACCCTCCGGGAATTCGTGATTCATAACTTCATCAGTGAAGCATAGGGGGTGTGCGGCGCCTCTGTGCCGGGCTATATCCCGACGCGGTTCATATGAATCTTGTCTGCTGTATTCGGCCCGGCTGGATTTACTCTTGGTGTATCCGATGCGATGATCATCATCCCGTGTTGGCGCGCGTGTCCGTGACCCGTATATTCACCTTGCGATTTTTGCCTTACTGTCCAATATGTCTCACAGGTCCCTTGTGTTGTCCCGGGCCTTAGTATTTTTGATTGAGTGGCGGCGGGGTGCAGGCTGAACTTTAGGCTGAAACGCCTCTCTGGCTCGGCCACGCGGTGGCCAGTCAGCCTCATCATACACTGGTGAATGAGGTTTCAATGCTTCCTCCTCGAGGTGAGGTAGCAACCTGCGTTTTGGGTAACTCTTGAAGGGGCGCTCGAGTTCATACTCCTCGGCCGCAAGGACTTCGGTCCACCTGTCTGCTAGCAAGTCTTGATCAGCTTGAAGTTGTTGCTGCTTTTTCTTCAGGCTATTTGTCGTGGCCATAAGCCGGCGCTTGAAGCGCTCTTGCTCGATGGGGTCCTCAGGCACGATAAATTCTTCGTCGGCGAGGCTCGCCTCGTCTTTGGAGAGAGGCATGTAATTGTCCTCCTCCGGTTCTCCATCTGCTGCCCGCTCTGGAGGGCTAGCTTGTTCGTCCTCTGGCTCTACATCATGCTGGAAGGGATTGTTGTTGTCTTCGGCACTATCCGGAGTGTTATTATCTCTTGTGCTGGTATCACTATTTTTGCTGTGGCGGGACTTAGAGCGGCGCCACTGACGTCGGCGCTTGGGTTGCTTCTTGGAGGGGTCATCCTCTGCTGTCTCATCACCATTGCCTTCTTTGGGGGTGTCCACCATGTATATATCATATGCTGAGGTGGCGGTCCAGCACCCTATGGGCGGTGGTTCCTGTTCGTCTCCTGCATCGTCGTCCATGCCGTCGAAGTCTTCGGAGTCAAAGTCAAGCATGTCGGTTAAGTCGTCGACAGTGGCTACTAAGTGGGTGGTGGGTGGGCAGCGAATTTCTTCGTCGTCCGCATCCCATTCTAGCCGGACATAGTTCGGCCAAGGTTCTCCTGACAAGGAGAGAGACCTTAATGAATTTAGCACATCACTGAAAGGTGAGTGCTGAAAGATATCCGCGGAGGTGAACTCCATGATCGGTGCCCAATTGGATTCGATGGGTGCGGATGCAGGCGGCTCGGAGCCTGTGGTCGGAGAAGAATCCGGTGGTTCGGCGATGCGGCTCTCGTAAGGGGTGAAGTCAGTATCTGGCTCTATCGCCACTGAGAGTGCGGCCTCCATGGCGGGGTCTATCCCTCCGCTCTCGGATAGCGCGACTTGCTCCAGATTGATGGCCGGAGTAGTTGCAGATGCGATCTCCCGAACATTGTCTGACGGCAGAGTTACGTCATGCTCGTCGCGACTGTGCGGCGCGTCTGACATGGGCTCGAATCCGTCGAAGATCAAGTCTCCGCGGATGTCGGCCGTGTAGTTCAAATTTCCAAATCTGACCTGATGGCCAGGGGCGTAGCTCTCGATCTGCTCCAAATGGCCAAGCGAATTGGCCTGCAGTGTGAAGCTGCCGAATACGAAGATCTGTCCGGGGAGGAAAACCTCACCCTGGACCGCATCGTTACCGATGATCGAAGGGTCCATCAAGCCTTACGGTGACGGCACAGCGGAACTCTCAATGAAATCACCAATGTCGGTGTCAAAACCGGCGGATCTCGGGTTGGGGGTCCCGAGCTGTGCGTCTAAGGCGGATGGTAACAGGAGGCAGGGGACACAATGTTTACCCAGGTTCGGGCCCTCTTGATGGAGGTAATACCCTACGTCCTGCTTGATTGTTCTTGATGATATGAGTATTACAAGAGTTGATCTACCACGAGATCAGAGAGGCTAAACCCTAGAAGCTATCCTATGGTATGATTGTATGTTGTCTTACGGACTAAACCCTCCAATTTATATAGACACTGGAGGGGGATAGGGTTACACAAGGTCGGTTACAAGGGAGGAGATATAACTATCCGTATTGCCTGGATTGCCTTCCACGCCAAGTAGAGTCCCATACGGACACGGGACAAAGTCTTCAATCTTGTATCTTCATAGTCCAACAGTCCGGCCAAAGGATATAGTCCGGCTGTCCGGAGACCCCCTAATCCAGGACTCCCTCACTCGCGATACATCAAGATCATGCCGAGTCAAGAAAACGAGAGAGAGAGAGAGAGGGATATCAAACACATAGCTACTGGTACATACCCTCAGCCCCGAGGGTGAACTACTCCCTCCTCATCATGGAGAGCGCCGGGATGATGAAGATGGCTGATGACCCACAAGTATAGGGGGTCTTTCGTAGTCCTTTCGATAAGTAAGAGTGTCGTACCCAACGAGGAGCAGAAGGAAATGATAAACGGTTTCAGCAAGGTATTCTCTGCAAGTACTGAAATAAGTGGTAACAGATAGTCTTGTGATAAGATAATTTGTAACGAGCAATGAGTAACAAAAGTAAATAAAGTGCAGCAAGGTGGCCCAATCCTTTTTGTAGCAAATGACAAGCCTGTACAAACTCTTATATAAGGAAAAGCGCTCCCGGGGACACATGGGAATATCGTCAAGCTAGTTTTCATCATGTTCATATGATTCATGTTCGGTACTTTGATAATTTGATATGTGGGTGGACCGGTGCTTGGGTGCTGTTCTTACTTGAACAAGCATCCCACTTATGATTAAACTCTATTGCAAGAATCCGCAACTATAATAAAAGTATTAAGGTAAACCTAACCATAGCATGAAACATATGGATCCAAATCAGCCCCTTACGAAGCAACACATAAACTAGGGTTTAAGCTTCTATCACTCTAGCAACCCATCATCTACTTATTACTTCCCAATGCCTTCCTCTGGGCCCAAACAATGGTGAAGTGTTATGTAGTCGAGGTTCACATAACACCACTAGAGGCTAGACAACATACATCTCATCAAAATATCGAACGAATACCAAATTCACATGACTACTAATAGCAAGACTTCTCCCTTGTCCTCAGGAACAAACGTAACTACTCACAAAGCATAAACATGTTCATAATCATAGGGGTATTAATATGCATAAAGGATCTGAACATATGATCTTCCACCAATTAAACCAACTAGCATCAACTACAAGGAGCAATTAACACTACTGGCAACCTACTAGCACCAATCCCGGACTTGGAGACAAGAATTAGATACAAGAGATGAACTAGGGTTTTGAGATGAGATGGTGCTGATGAAGATGTTGATGGAGATTGCCCTCTCCCGATGAGAGGAGCATTGGTGATGACGATGGCGATGATTTCCCCCTCCGGGAGGGAAGTTTCCCTGGCAGAACGGCTCTACCGGAGCTCTAGATTGGATCCGCCAAGGTTCCGCCTCGTGGCGGCGGAGTTTCATCCCGAAAGGTTGCTTCTTCTTTTTTCTCGAAGAAAGACTTCATATAGGATAAGATGGTCATCAGAGAGCCACCAGGGGGCCCACGAGGTAGGGGGCGCGCCCTAGGGGGGGCGCCCCCCACCCTCGTGGGAAGGGTGTGGGCCCCCTGGTCTTCATCTTTGGCGAGGATTTTTCATTATTATTATAAGGTATTCCATGGAGTTTCAGGACTTTTGGAGATGTGCAGAATAGGTCTCTAATATTTGCTCCTTTTCCAGCCCAGAATTCCAACTGCCGGCATTCTCCCTCCTTATGTAAACCTTGTAAAATAAGAGAGAATAGCCATAAGTATTGTGACATGATGTGAAATAACAGCCCATAATGCAATAAATATCGATATAAAAGCATGATGCAAAATGGACGTATCAATGGCCACCGGAGAGGGATTCCCCCCTCCGGCAGGGTGCCGGAACGGATCTAGATTGGTTTTCGGTGGCTACGGAGGCTTCTGGCGGTAGAACTCCCGATCTATTCTATTCTCTGATGTTTTAGGGTATATGGACATATATAGGCGAAAGAAGTTGGTCAGGGGAGCCACGAGGGGCCCACGAGGGTGGGGGCGCGCCCAGGGCGTAGGGCGCGCCTCTCTGCCTCGTGGCTTCCTCGAAGCTTCCCTGACGTCTACTCCAAGTCTCCTGGATTGCTTCCGTTCCAAAAATAACTCTCCCGAAGGTTTCATTCGGTTTGGACTCCGTTTGATATTCCTTTTCTTCAAAACACTGAAATACGCAAGAAAACAACAATTTGGGCCGGGCCTCCAGTTAATAGGTTAGTCCCTAAAATAATATATAAGTGTATAATAAAGCCCATAAACATCCATAACAGATAATATAATAGCATGGAACAATCAAAAATTATAGATACGTTGGAGACGTATCAAGGGGTGGCCAATTTTTTCCATGCTAGATGTGTTATTCTCAAGATGAGTGTTTATTCACTTGTCATTGCACGAGAGTAAGGCAAAGGTATTAGGGATGCCCAGTCCCGAAATGAAAAAATGAATTTACTTTATGTTGTCAAATAATAAATTCCTTGGAAAGTGTTGGTATGGCGGGCACCCGTGGATACGGTTAGCCATGGAAAGTGAAAGTTTGGTGGAAAAATGAATAAACTTTATTTTCTGTTTGGGAACCGCCTATGATATATCTATGCATGGAAAGTATTGGGAACTCTAAGTCATATTCGTTGGTGGGATGGATACACCTCCCAAAATGTTTTTATCTCTAAGTTTTTCGCTTTGAGCTCTGACACCTCTACAAATTCCTACTTCCCTCTACGAAGGGCCTATCTTTTACTTTATGCAATTTTTATTTTGAATTTGAGTCTCCATATTCTCTTATAAAAAGCACCAACTAGGAGGCAATATGATTGTACTTGAGTATTGGGTGTAGCTAATATGCGAGTGTGTTTCATGAATGGATCGATGGTTGAGCATGATGGGCTAGGGATAGCTTGTTTTAGCGTTGATATTTCGAAAGACATGGTTGCTTGTTGATATTCTTGAGTATTTAAATTATCATGTCAAAACTAGACTATTGCAGTTTTTCTATTATACCCGAAGGAACTTCAAAGCAAGTATTTTCATTTTCATTTTCAGTAGGTTCAGTAGGTTGAGGAGCAACTCTTTGCCCTACTGGTCGGGGTGAAGATACCCCGAACAAGCCCCTCAGAGGATTACTTTCCATAGTAACAAGTGACAGTAAATTTCAGCACACTATATAAATTTTGCCTTACCAAATTCCACCTACCAAAGGCGCTTCACTCCCCGGCAACGGTGCCAGAAAATAGTCTTGATGACCCACAAGTATAGGGGATCTATCGTAGTCCTTTTGATAAGTAAGAGTGTCGTACCCAACGAGGAGAAGAAGGAAATGATAAAGGGTTTTCAGCGAGGTATTCTCTACAAGTACTGAAATAAGTGGTAACAGATAGTTTTGTGATAAGATAATTTGTAACGAGCAACGAGTAACAAAAGTAAATAAAGTGCAGCAAGGTGGACCAATCCTTTTTGTAGCAAACGACAAGCCTGGACAAACTCTTATATAAGGAAAAGCGCTCCCGAAGACACATGGGAATATCGTCAAGCTAGTTTTCATCATGTTCATATGATTCGCGTTCGGTACTTTGATAATTTGATATGTGGGTGGACCGGTGCTTGGGTGCTGTTCTTACTTGAACAAGCATCCCACTTATGATTAACCTCTATTGCAAGCATCCGCAACTACAACAAAAGTATTAAGGTAAACCTAACCATAGCATGAAACATATGGATCCAAATCAGCCCCTTACGAAGCAACGCATAAACTAGGGTTTAAGCTTCTGTCACTCTAGCAACCCATCATCTACTTATTACTTCACAATGCCTTCCTCTAGGCCCGAATAATGGTGAAGTGTTATGTAGTCGACGTTCACATAACACCACTAGAGGCTAGACAACATACATCTCATCAAAATATCGAACGAATACCAAATTCACATGACTACTAATAGCAAGACTTCTCCCTTGTCCTCAGGAACAAACGTAACTACCCACAAAGCATAAACATGTTCATAATCAGAGGGGTATTAATATGCATAAAGGATCTGAACATATGATCTTCCACCAGTTAAACCAACTAGCATCAACTACAAGGAGTAATTAACACTACTGGCAACCTACTAGCACCAATCCCGGACTTGGAGACAAGAATTGGATACAAGAGATGAACTAGGGTTTTGAGATGAGATGGTGCTGATGAAGATGTTGATGGAGATTTCCCTCTCCCGATGAGAGGAGCATTGGTGATGACGATGGCGATGATTTCCCCCTCCGGGAGGGAAGTTTCCCCGGCAGAACGGCTCTACCGGAGCTCTAGATTGGATCCGCCAAGGTTCCACCTCGTGGCGGCGGAGTTTCATCCCGAAAGGTTGCTTCTTCTTTTTTCTCGACGAAAGACTTTATATAGGATAAGATGGTCATCGGAGAGCCACCAGGGGGCCCACGAGGTAGGGGGGCGCGCCCTAGGGGGGCGCCCCCACCCTCGTGGGAAGGGTGTGGGCCCCCTGGTCTTCATCTTTGGCGAGGATTTTTCATTATTTATTATAAGGTATTCCGTGGAGTTTCAGGACTTTTGGAGTTGTGCAGAATAGGTCTCTAATATTTGCTCCTTTTCCAGCCCAGAATTCCAACTGCCGGCATTCTCCCTCCTTATGTAAACCTTGTAAAATAAGAGAGAATAGCCATAAGTATTGTGACATAATGTGAAATAACAGCCCATAATGCAATAAATATCGATATAAAAGCATGACGCAAAATGGACGTATCAATGGCCACCAGAGAGGGATTCCCCCTCCAGCAGGGTGCCGGAACGGATCTAGATTGGTTTTCGGTGGCTACGGATGCTTCTGGCGGTAAAACTCCCGATATATTCTGTTCTCTGATGTTTTTAGGGTATATGGACATATATAGGCGAAAGAAGTTGGTCAGGGGAGCCACGAGGGGGCCACGAGGGTGGGGGCGTGCCCAGGGGGGTAGGGCACGCCTCTCTGCCTCGTGGCTTCCTCGAAGCTTCCCTGACGTCTACTCCAAGTCTCCTGGATTGCTTTTGTTCCAAAAATAACTCTCCCGAAGGTTTCATTCGGTTTGGACTCCGTTTGATATTCCTTTTCTTCGAAACACTGAAATAGGCAAGAAAACAACAATTTGGGTCGGGCCTTCGGTTAATAGGTTAGTCCCAAAAATAATATATAAGTGTATAATAAAGCCCATAAACATCCAAAACAGATAATATAATAGCATGGAACAATCAAAAATTATAGATACGTTGGAGACGTATCAAGGGGTGGCTAATCTTTTCCATGCTAGATGTGTTATTCTCAAGATGAGTGTTTATTCACTTGTCATTGCATGAGAGTAAGGCAAAGGTATTAGGGATGCCCAATCCCGAAATGAAAAAATGAATTTACTTTATGTTGTCAAATAATAAATTCCTTGGAAAGTGTTGGTATGGCGGGCACCCGTGGAAACGGTTAGCCATGGAAAGTGAAAGTTTGGTGGAAAAATGAATAAACTTTATTTTCTGTTTGGGAACCGCCTATGATATATCTATGCATGGAAAGTATTGGGAACTCTAAGTCATATTCGTTGGTGGGATGGATACACCTCCCAAAATGTTTTTATCTCTAAGTTTTTCGCTTTGAGCTCTGGCACCTCTACAAATCCCTACTTCCCTCTACGAAGGGCCTATCTTTTACTTTATGCAATTTTTATTTTGAATTTGAGTCTCCATCTTCTCTTATAAAAAGCACCAACTAGGAGGCAATATGATTGTACTTGAGTATTGGGTGTAGCTAATATGCGAGTGTGTTTCATGAATGGATCGATGGTTGAGCATGATGGGCTAGGGATAGCTTGTTTTAGCGTTGATATTTTGAAAGACATGGTTGCTTGTTGATATTCTTGAGTATTTAAATTATCATGTCAAAACTAGACTATTGCAGTTTTTCTATTATACCCGAAGGAACTTCAAAGCAAGTATTTTCATTTTCATTTTCAGTAGGTTCAGTAGGTTGAGGAGCAACTCTTTGCTCTACTGGTCGGGGTGAAGATACCCCGAACAAGCCCCTCAGAAGATTACTTTCCATAGTAACAAGTGACAGTAAATTTCAGCACACTATATAAATTTTTCCTTACCAAATTCCACCTACCAAAGGCGCTTCACTCCCCGGCAACGGTGCTAGAAAAGAGTCTTGATGACCCACAAGTATATGGGATCTATCGTAGTCCTTTCGATAAGTAAGAGTGTCGTACCCAACGAGGAGCAGAAGGAAATGATAAACGGTTTTCAGCAAGGTATTCTTTCCAAGTACTGGAATAAGTGGTAACAGATAGTTTTGTGATAAGATAATTTGTAACGAGCAACGAGTAGCAAAAGTAAATAAAGTGCAGCAAGGTGGACCAATCCTTTTTGTAGCAAAGGACAAGCCTGGAGAAACTCTTATATAAGGAAAAGCGCTCCTGAGGACACATGGGAATATCGTCAAGCTAGTTTTCATCACGTTCATATGATTCGCGTTCGGTACTTTGATAATTTGATATGTGGGTGGACCGGTTCTTGGGTGCTGTTCTTACTTGAACAAGCATCCCACTTATGATTAACCTCTATTGCAAGCATCCGCAACTACAACAAAAGTATTAAGGTAAACCTAACCATAGCATGAAACATATGGATCCAAATAAGTAAGAGTTTCAGTGGCTACGGAGGCTTCTGGCGGTAAAACTCCCGATCTATTTTGTTCTCTGATGTTTTTAGGGTATATGGACATATATAGGCGAAAGAAGTTGGTTAGGGGAGCCATGAGGGGCCCACGAGGGTGGGGGCGCGCCCAGGGGGGTAGGGCGCGCCTCTCTGCCTCGTGGCTTCCTCGAAGCTTCCCTGACGTCTACTCCAAGTCTCCTGGATTGCTTCCGTTCCAAAAATAACTCTCCCGAAGGTTTCATTCGGTTTGGACTCCGTTTGATATTCCTTTTCTTCGAAACACTGAAATAGGCAAGAAAACAACAATTTGGGCCGGGCCTCCGGTTAATACATTAGTCCCAAAGATAATATAAAAGTGTATAATAAAGCCCATAAACATCCAAAACAGATAATATAATAGCATGGAACAATCAAAAATTATAGATACGTTGGAGACGTATCAAGGGGTGGCTAATTTTTTCCATGCTAGATGTGTTATTCTCAAGATGAGTGTTTATTCACTTGTCATTGCACGAGAGTAAGGGAAAGGTATTAGGGATGCCCAGTCCCAAAATGAAAAAATGAATTTACTTTATGTTGTCAAATAATAAATTCCTTGGAAAGTGTTGGTATGGCGGGCACCCGTGGATATGGTTAGCCATGGAAAGTGAAAGTTTGGTGGAAAAATGAATAAACTTTATTTTCTGTTTGGGAACCGCCTATGATATATCTATGCATGGAAAGTATTGGGAACTCTAAGTCATATTCGTTGGTGGGATGGATACACCTCCCAAAATGTTTTTATCTCTAAGTTTTTCGCTTTGAGCTCTGGCACCTCTACAAATCCCTACTTCCCTCTACGAAGGGCCTATCTTTTATTTTATGCAATTTTTATTTTGAATTTGAGTCTCCATCTTCTCTTATAAAAAGCACCAACTAGGAGGCAATATGATTGTACTTGAGTATTGGGTGTAGCTAATATGTGAGTGTGTTTCATGAATGGATCGATGGTTGAGCATGATGGGCTAGGGATAGCTTGTTTTAGCGTTGATATTTTGAAAGACATGGTTGCTTTTTGATATGCTTGAGTATTTAAATTATCATGTCAAAACTAGACTATTGCAGTTTTTCTATTATACCCGAAGGAACTTCAAAGCAAGTATTTTCATTTTCATTTTCAGTAGGTTCAGTAGGTTGAGGAGCAACTCTTTGCTCTACTGGTCGGGGTGAAGATACCCCAAACAAGCCCCTCAGAGGATTACTTTCCATAGTAACAAGTGACAGTAAATTTCAGCACACTATATAAATTTTTCCTTACCAAATTCCACCTACCAAAGGCGCTTCACTCCCCGGCAACGGTGCCAGAAAAGAGTCGTGATGACCCACAAGTATAGGGGATCTATCATAGTCCTTTCGATAAGTAAGAGTGTCGTACCCAACGAGGAGCAGAAGGAAATGATAAACGGTTTTCAGCAAGGTATTCTCTGCAAGTACTGAAATAAGTGGTAACAGATAGTTTTGTGATAAGATAATTTGTAACGAGCAACGAGTAACAAAAGTAAATAAAGTGCAGCAAGGTGGACCAATCCTTTTTGTAGCAAACGACAAGCCTGGACAAACTCTTATATAAGGAAAAGCGCTCCCGAGGACACATGGGAATATCGTCAAGCTAGTTTTCATCATGTTCATATGATTCGCGTTCGGTACTTTGATAATTTGATATGTGGGTGGACCGGTGCTTGGGTGCTGTTCTTACTTGAACAAGCATCCCACTTATGATTAACCTCTATTGCAAGCATCCGCAACTACAACAAAAGTATTAAGGTAAACCTAACCATAGCATGAAACATATGGATCCAAATCAGCCCCTTACGAAGCAACGCATAAACTAGGGTTTAAGCTTCTGTCACTCTAGCAACCCATCATCTACTTATTACTTCCCAATGCCTTCCTCTAGGCCCGAATAATGGTGAAGTGTTATGTAGTCGACGTTCACATAACACCACTAGAGGCTAGACAACATACATCTCATCCAAATATCGAACGAATACTAAATTCACATGACTACTAATAGCAAGACTTCTCCCTTGTCCTCAGGAACAAACGTAACTACTCACAAAGCATAAACATGTTCATAATCAGAGGGGTATTAATATGCATAAAGGATCTGAACATATGATCTTCCACCAATTAAACCAACTAGCATCAACTACAAGGAGTAATTAACACTACTGGCAACCTACTAGCACCAATCCCGGACTTGGAGACAAGAATTGGATACAAGAGATGAACTAGGGTTTTGAGATGAGATGGTGCTGATGAAGATGTTGATGGAGATTGCCCTCTCCCGATGAGAGGAGCATTGGTGATGACGATGGCGATGATTTCCGCCTCCGGGAGGGAAGTTTCTCCGGCAGAACGGCTCTGCCGGAGCTCTAGATTGGATCTGCCAAGGTTCCGCCTCGTGGCGGCGGAGTTTCGTCCCGAAAGGTTGCTTCTTCTTTTTTCTCGACGAAAGACTTCATATAGGAGAAGATGGTCATCGGAGAGCCACCAGGGGGCCCACGAGGTAGGGGGCGCGCCCTAGGGGGGCACCCTCATGGGAAGGTTGTGGGCCCCCCTGGTCTTCATCTTTGGCAAGGATTTTTCATTATTTATTATAAGGTATTCCGTGGAGTTTCTGGACTTTTGGAGTTGTGCAGAATAGGTCTCTAATATTTTCTCCTTTTCCACCCCAGAATCCCAGCTGCCGGCATTCTCCCTCCTTATGTAAACCTTGTAAAATAAGAGAGTATAGCCATAAGTATTGTGACATAATGTGAAATAACAGCCCATAATGCAATAAATATCGATATAAAAGGATGATGCAAAATGGATGTATCAACTCCCCCAAGCTTAGACCTCGCTTGTCCTCAAGTGAAAGCCGATAATAATAAATATGTCCCCATGTTTAGAGGCAGAGGCGTCGATAAAAATAAAATACGGACATGAGGGCATCATGATTATTCTCATAATAGCAACTTATACAATTCTTGTCATATGATTTCTTATGCTAAAGTAGTAATTCAATCAAAATATCAAGTATGAATCATAAACTTCATTGAAAACTAACAAACTATAATCTCAGTCATTGAGGCAATTGCAATTTATCATAACATAGGAAAGAGTCAATGTATAAGAGCTTTTCAGCAAGTCCACATACTCAACTATCATATAACCTTTCACAATTCCTGACACTCACATAATATTTATGGGTATGGAGTTTTAATCAGACACAGAGAAAGATAGGGGCTTATAGTTTTGCTTCCCAACGTTTTACCTCAAGGGTAATGTCAACAGTAATAGTTCATGAAAACTCACATCCAATTAGATATATATATGCCAAGATCTTTCCAACATATTGTGCTTGCCAAAAGATAAAAAGTAAAAAGGAAGGATGAAGATCACCATGACACTTGCATAAGGTAGAAGATACTAATAATAGATAGGCCCTTCACAGAGGCAAGCAGAGGTTGCCATGCGCTTTTATGGTTGGATGCACCAAATCTTAAAGCAAAAGAATGTCACTTTATATTGCCCCTTGTGATATGAACCTTTATTATGCAGTCTGTCGCTTTTATTACTTCCACATCACAAGATCATATAAAGCTTATTTCTCCCACACTAATCATACATATTTAGAGAAATTTTTATTGCTTTGCACCGATGAAAACTTACTTGAAGGATCTTATTCAATCCATAGGTAGATATGGTGGACTCTCATGGCAAAACTGGTTTAAGGGTATTTGGAAGCACAAGTAGTATCTCTACTTGGTGCTGAGAATTTGGCTAGCATGAGGGGGAAAGGCAAGCTCAACATGTTGGAGGATCCAAGACAATATAGTTTATCTCGGATGTAGGAAAACATAACCCATTATGTTGTCTTCCTTGTCCAATGTTAACTGTTTAGCATGTCATATTTTAATGAGTGCTCACAGTCATAAAAGATGTCCAAGATAGTATATTTATATGTGAAGACCTATCTTTATTTATTACTTCCTATTAATTGCAACGATGACCAAAACTATGTTTGTCAACCCTCAATAACTTTTATTCATCACACTCGTTCTATGTGAGCTCATTACTCTCCATAAGAGTCACATGATCTCTTTGTTTCTTTTTATTTCTTTCTCTTTTCTTTTATTCACTTGGGATCATGGCAAAAATAAGCAAGCCCTTGACTCAATACTAATATTTATTATATAGCTCATGGACTCGATTACATAGAAGGATAATAAAGCAAAACTCACGACTAGATCATACTAAGAACTTTTACTCTACTAGATAAAAATATTACCAAAAGGATCGAACTAAGAAAAACGGTAAAGATAAAGGTGAGGGTGATTGTGATACGATACCGGGGCACCTCCCCCAAGCTTGGCAATTGCCAAGGGGAGTGCCCATACCCATGTGATTATATCTCCTTGGTTGGTGAAGAAGGTGGAGTTGTTGATGATGGATAGTCGCACATCAAGCGTAGGAGGTCTTCTAGCTTGCGGATAATGCCCTTGAGTGCGATGATATGCTCCTTCAACAGAATATTTTCACGTGTGAGATACTTATTTTGTATATGAGCCAACTCAATCATCCTGAAAGCTTCGATTTCTGTAGGGGTAAGAAGATTATGATCCAGTTGAAGGGTGTCTTCTGTTGCTGGAACTTGGTCCTCCATGGCCTTCTTGAACCCTTCATCCTTGTTGATATCCATAGGTTCTTCTCTCTTCAGCTCTATCTTCATTAGCCAAGCATCGTTGCCCTCATGGTTGGAGGAGGAGGGAGACGACATAGTGCCTGGCCTTGACACCCCTGACAGAAAACAGCTCGAAACAAGGACAGAAGATATTTGCGTGATACTGGAGTCAAAACCTTCGGGAGAATATATAATGAATTTTTACCGACCAAAATATGTATTCTGCAAGAAAACAGAGTCCGGAAGGCACACGAGGTGCTCACGAGGTAGGGGGCGCGTCCAGGGGGTAGGGCGCGCCCTCCACCCTCGTGGGGCCCTCGTGTCCTTCTCGGGCTGCTACTTAATTTTCTATTTTTCTAAATATTCCAAAATGGAGAAATATTGCCTTAAAAATTGTTTTGCAGTCGGTTTACTTACCGTACCACATACCTATTCCTTTTCGGAGTCTGAAATGTTCTGGAAAGTGTCCCTTATGTATTCCTCTGGGGTTACGGTTTCAATAATATTGGTTTCAACATTTATGGGATTACTTGAGATATAATGTTTGATTCTTTGACCGTTTACCACCTTCGGATTTGTGCCTTCAAAGTTGTTAATTTTTATGGCACCGGAACGATAGACCTCCTCGATAACATATGGGCCTTCCCATTTAGAGAGAAGTTTACCTGCAAAAAATCTTAAACGAGAGTTGTATAGCAATACATAATCACCTACATTAAACTCACGCTTTTGTATCCTTTTGTCATGCCATCTTTTAACCTTTTCTTTAAACAACTTGGCATTTTCATAAGCCTGGGTTCTCCATTCATCATGTGAGCTAATATCAAATAACCTCTTTTCACCGGCAAGTTTGAAATCATAGTTGAGCTCTTTAATAGCCCAATATGCCTTATGTTCTAGTTCGAGAGGTAAGTGACATGCTTTTCCATATACCATTTTATACGGAGACATACCCATAGGATTTTTATATGAAGTTCTATAGGCCCATAATGCATCATCAAGTTTCTTGGACCAATTCTTTCTAGACCAATTAACAGTCTTTTGCAAAATTAATTTGATTTCTCTATTACTCAATTCTACTTGACCACTAGATTGTGGGTGATATGGAGATGCAATTCTATGATTAACATCATATTTAGCAAGCATTTTACGGAAAGCACCATGAATAAAATGTGAACCACCATCAGTCATTAAATATCTAGGGACTCCAAACCTCGGAAAAATAACTTCTTTAAGCATTTTAATAGAAGTGTTATGACCAGCACTACTAGTTGGAATAGCTTCTACCCACTTAGTAACGTAATCAACAGCAACTAAAATATGTGTATATCCATTAGACGCAAGAAAAGGTCCCATATAATCAAAGCCCCAAACATCAAACGGTTCAATAACAAGTGAATAATTCATAGGCATTTCTTGACATCTACTAATATTACCAATTCTTTGACATTCATCACAAGATAGGACAAACTTACGGGCATCCTTGAAGAGAGTAGGCCAATAAAAACCGGATTGCAATACCTTATGTGCAGTTCTATCTCCCGCGTGGTGTCCTCCATAAGTTTGGGAGTGGCACTTGCGTAGGATCTGTTCCTGTTCATGCTCAGGTACACAACGTCTAATAACACCATCTACTCCTTCTTTATAAAGATGTGGGTCATCCCAAAAGTAATGTCTCAAATCATAGAAGAACTTTTTCTTTTGTTGGTATGTGAAGCTAGGTGGTATAAATTTAGCAACTATGTAATTAGCATAATCAGCATACCAAGGGGTACTACGAGAAGTACTTATGACATTTAATTGTTCATCAGGAAAGCTATCATCAATAGGTAGTGGGTCATCAAGAACATTCTCTAACCTAGATAAGTTGTCTGCAACGGGGTTCTCAGCTCCTTTTCTATCAACGATATGCAAATCAAATTCTTGTAGCAAGAGAACCCATCTAATAAGTCTAGGTTTAGCATCTTTCTTCTCCATAAGATATTTAATAGCAGCATGATCAGTGTGAATAGTTACTTTAGAATCAACAATATAAGGTCTGAACTTATCACAAGCAAATACAACTGCTAAAAGTTCTTTTTCAGTAGTAGCATAATTTCTTTGAGCATTGTCTAGAGTCTTACTAGCATAATGGATAACATTTAGTTTCTTATCAACTCTTTGCCCTAGAACATCACCTACAGCATAATCGCTAGCATCACACATAATTTCAAAGGGTAAATTCCAATCAGGTGGCTGAACAATAGGTGCAGAGACTAATGCTTTATTAAGTATTTCAAATGCTTCTATACAATCATCATCAAAGACAAATGGTATATCTTTTTGTAATAAATTGGTCAGAGGCCGTGAGATTTTTGAGAAGTCCTTAATGAACCTCCTATAAAATCTGGCGTGACCAAGGAAACTTCTTATACCTTTGATGTCCTTGGGACATGGCATCTTTTCAATAGCATCAACCTTGGCTTTATCAACTTCAATACCTCTTTCAGAACCTTTATGCCCCAAGACAATACCCTCATTTACCACAAAGTGGCATTTTTTCCAATTCAAGACAAGATTAGTTTCTTCACATCTCTGCAAAACTCGATCAAGATTGCTCAAGCAATCATCAAAAGAAGATCCATAGACGGAAAAGTCGTCCATGAAAACCTCACAAATATTTTCACAAAAGTCAGAGAATATAGCCATCATGCATCTTTGAAAGGTAGCAGGTGCATTACATAAACCAAAAGGCATACGTCTATAAGCAAAAGTACCAAAAGGGCATGTAAAAGTAGTCTTTGATTGATCTTTAGCCGACACAGGTATTTGAGAGAAACCAGAATAACCATCTAGAAAGCAGTAATGTGTATGTTTGCATAATCTTTCTAGCATTTGATCGATAAAAGGTAAGGGGTAATGATCTTTCTTAGTAGCCTTATTTAATTTACGGAAATCAATTACCATCCTATAACCTGTAATAATTCTTTGTGGAATCAATTTATCTTTATCATTAGGAACAACAGTAATACCTCCCTTCTTAGGGACACAATGAACAGGACTTACCCACTGACTATCGGCAACGGGATAAATTATACCTGCCTCCAGAAGCTTTAGTATTTCTTTTCTTACCACTTCTTTCATTTTAGGATTCAGACGTCATTGAGGATCACGAACTGGTTTGGCATCTGCTTCCAAATTTATTTTATGTTGACATAGAGTGGGACTAATGCCCTTAAGATCATCAAGAGTATATCCAATAGCAGCACGATGCTTCTTCAGAAGTTTTCAATAATCTTTCTTATTCATGCTCTGAAAGGTTAGCACTAATAATAACAAGATATATCTTCTTTTCATCAAGATAAGCATATTTAAGATTATCAGGCAATGGTTTAAGCTCAAACACGGGATCACCCTTATGTGGAGGGGAATCCCCTAGGATTTCAACAGGCAAATTGTGTTTCAGCATAGGTTCCTGTTTAAAGAATACTTCATCTATTTCCCTTCTTTCATTCATAAACATATCATTCTCATGGTCTAGCAAATATTGTTCTAAAGGATCATTAGGAGGTACGGCAATAGAAGCAAGACCAATAATTTCATCCTTACTAGGCAATTCTTATTCACGGTGTTGTTTACTAAATTTAGAGAAATTAAACTCATGAGTCATATCATCTAAGACGACAGTAACAACATCCCTTGTGCAATCTATGGTAGCATTAACAGTATTTAAGAAGGGTCTACCAAATATAATGAGACAAAAGCCATCTTGTGGGGAACCAAGAACAAGAAAATCAGCAGAATATTTAGTTTTCCCACACAAGACTTCAACATCTCTAACAATTCCCATTGGTGAAATGGTATCTCTATTAGCAAGTTTAATAGTAACATCAATTTCTTCTAACTCATCAGGTGCAATGTCATGCATAATTTCTTTGTATAAGTCAATAGGTATTGCACTAGCACTAGCACCCATATCACATAAGCCATGATAACAATGATCCCCTATTTTAACAGAAATAATAGGCATGCCTACCACATGTCTAGGTTTATCTATATCACGGGGTTTAGCAATTCTAGCAGTTTCATTACAGAAGTAAATAACATGCCCATCTATATTATCAGACAAGAGCTCTTTAACAATAGCAATATTAGGTTCTACTTTAACTTGCTCAGGAGGTGTCTATGTTTTAATATTGCTTTTACGAACCACAGTTGAAGCTTTAGCATGATCCTTTATCCTAAAAGGGAAAGGTGGTTTCTCAACATAAGAAGTAGGAACAATAGGATCATTATAAGTGACAGTCTTTTCTTCAACTTTAATAGGTGCAGCTACTTTTACTTCTATGGGAGGATGATATTTAAACCACTTCTCCTTAGGGAGATCAACATAAGTAGCAAAAGATTCACAGAAAGAAGCTACTATCTCAGAATCAAGTCCATATTTAGTGCTAAACTTACGGAAAATATCGGTATCCATAAAAGATTTAACACAATCAAACTTAGGTGTCATACCTGACTCCTTACCATTGTCGAGGTCCCAATCTTCAGAGTTGCGTTTAATTCTATCCAATAATTCCCATCTAAATCCAATAGTCTTCATCATAAAAGAGCCAGCACAAGAAGTAACAAGCATGGTGCGATTGTTTTCAGAAAGCCGAGCATAAAAATTTTGAATAATCATTTCTCTTGAGAGCTCATGATTGGGGCATGAATATAACATTGATTTGAGCCTCCCCCAAGCTTGAGCGATGCTTTCTCCTTCGCGAGGCCAAAAATTATATATATAATTGTGATCACGATGAACAAGATGCATAGGATAAAACTTCTGATGAAATTCCAATTTCAATCGTCTGTAATTCCAAGACCTCATATCATCACATAGCCTATACCATGTCGATGCATCTCCCCTCAAAGATAAGGGAAGACCTTCTTCTTAACAACATCTCCGGGTACACCTGCAAGCTTAAATAATCCACAAACTTCATCCACATATATTAGATATTCATCATGATGTTTTGTTCCATCTCCTAAAAAGGGATTAGCTAGCAGTTTTTCTATTATACCCGAAGGAACTTCAAAGCAAGTATTTTCATTTTCATTTTCAGTAGGTTCAGTAGGTTGAGGAGAAACTCTTTGCTCTACTGGTCGGGGTGAAGATACCGCGAACAAGCCCCTCAGAGGATTACTTTCCATAGAAACAAGTGACAGTAAATTTCAGCACACTATATAAATTTTTCCTTACCAAATTCCACCTACCAAAGGCGCTTCACTCCCCGGCAACGGTGCCAGAAAAGAGTCTTGATGACCCACAAGTATAGGGGATCTATCATAGTCCTTTCGATAAGTAAGAGTGTCGTACCCAACGAGGAGCAGAAGGAAATGATAAACGGTTTTCAGCAAGGTATTCTCTGCAAGTACTGAAATAAGTGGTAACAGATAGTTTTGTGATAAGATAATTTGTAACGAGCAACGAGTAACAAAAGTAAATAAAGTGCAGCAAGGTGGCCCAATCCTTTTTGTAGCAAAGGACAAGCCTGGACAAACTCTTATATAAGGAAAAGCGCTCCCGAGGACACATGGGAATATCGTCAAGCTAGTTTTCATCACGTTCATATGATTCGCGTTCGGTACTTTGATAATTTGATATGTGGGTGGACCGGTGCTTGGGTGCTGTTCTTACTTGAACAAGCATCCCACTTATGATTAACCTCTATTGCAAGCATCCGCAACTACAATAAAAGTATTAAGGTAAACCTAACCATAGCATGAAACATATGGATCCAAATCAGCCCCTTACGAAGCAACACATAAACTAGGGTTTAAGCTTCTGTCACTCTAGCAACCCATCATCTACTTATTACTTCCCAATGCCTTCCTCTAGGCCCAAACAATGGTGAAGTGTTATGTAGTCGACGTTCACATAACACCACTAGAGGCTAGACAACATACATCTCATCAAAATATCGAACGAATACCAAATTCACATGACTACTAATAGCAAGACTTATCCCTTGTCCTCAGGAACAAACGTAACTACTCACAAAGCATAAACATGTTCATAATCAGAGGGGTATTAATATGCATAAAGGATCTGAACATATGATCTTCCACCAATTAAACCAACTAGCATCAACTACAAGGAGTAATTAACACTACTGGCAACCTACTAGCACCAATCCCGGACTTGGAGACAAGAATTGGATACAAGAGATGAACTAGGGTTTTGAGATGAGATGGTGCCGATGAAGATGTTGATGGAGATTGCCCTCTCCCGATGAGAGGAGCGTTGGTGATGACGATGGCGATGATTTCCCCCTCCGGGAGGGAAGTTTCCCCGGCAGAACGGCTCTGCCAGAGCTCTAGATTGGATCCGCCAAGGTTCCGCCTCGTGGCGGCGGAGTTTCATCCCGAAAGGTTGCTTCTTCGTTTTTTTCTCGACGAAAGACTTCATATAGGATAAGATGGTCATAGGAGAGCCACCAGGGGGCCCACGAGGTAGGGGGCGCCCTAGGGGGGCGCCCCCCACCCTCGTGGGAAGGGTGTGGGCCCCCTGGTCTTCATCTTTGGCGAGGATTTTTCATTATTTATTATAAGGTATTCCGTGGAGTTTCAGGACTTTTGGAGTTGTGCAGAATAGGTCTCTAATATTTGCTCCTTTTCCAGCCCAGAATTCCAACTGCCGGCATTCTCCCTCCTTATGTAAACCTTGTAAAATAAGAGAGAATAGCCATAAGTATTGTGACATAATGTGAAATAACAGCCCATAATGCAATAAATATCGATATAAAAGTGTGATGCAAAATGGACGTATCAATGGCCACCGGAGAGGGATTCCCCCCTCCGGCAGGGTGCCGGAACGGATCTAGATTGGTTTTCGGTGGCTACGGAGGCTTCTGGCGGTAGAACTCCCGATCTATTCTATTCTCTGATGTTTTTAGGGTATATGGACATATATAGGCGAAAGAAGTTGGTCAGGGGAGCCACGAGGGGCCCACGAGGGTGGGGGCGCGCCCAGGGGGGTAGGGCACGCCTCTCTGCCTCATGGCTTCCTCGAAGCTTCCCTGACGTCTACTCCAAGTCTCCTGGATTGCTTCCGTTCCAAAAATAACTCTCCCGAAGGTTTCATTCCGTTTGGACTCCGTTTGATATTCCTTTTCTTCGAAACACTGAAATAGGCAAGAAAACAACAATTTGGGCTGGGCCTCCGGTTAATACGTTAGTCCCAAAAATAATATAAAAGTGTATAATAAAGCCCATAAACATCCAAAATAGATAATATAATAGCATGGAACAATCAAAAATTATAGATACGTTGGAGACGTATCAAGGGGTGGCTAATATTTTCCATGCTAGATGTGTTAACACTTGTCATTGCACGAGAGTAAGGCAAAGGTATTAGGGATGCCCAGTCCCGAAATGAAAAAATGAATTTACTTCATGTTGTCAAATAATAAATTCCTTGCAAAGTGTTGGTATGGCGGGCACCCGTGGATACGGTTAGCCATGGAAAGTGAAAGTTTGGTGGAAAATGAATAAACTTTATTTTCTGTTTGGGAACCGCCTATGATATATCTATGCATGGAAAGTATTGGGAACTCTAAGTCATATTCGTTGGTGGGATGGATACACCTCCCAAAATGTTTTTATCTCTAAGTTTTTCGCTTTGAGCTCTGGCACCTCTACAAATCCCTACTTCCCTCTACGAAGGGCCTATCTTTTACTTTATACAATTTTTATTTTGAATTTGAGTCTCCATCTTCTCTTATAAAAAGCACCAACTAGGAGGCAATATGATTGTACTTGAGTATTGGGTGTAGCTAATATGCGAGTGTGTTTCATGAATGGATCGATGGTTGAGCATGATGGGATAGGGATAGCTTGTTTTAGCGTTGATATTTTGAAAGACATGGTTGCTTGTTGATATGCTTGAGTATTTAAATTATCATGTCAAAACTAGACTATTGCTTTGAACAATATAAAAGTCCAAATTTCCATGCTATAAAGAACAAAATATGATATGACATGTTAGGAAGCATTCCACATCAAAAATTCTGTTTTTGTCCCTTCCCTACTCGAGGATGAGTAGGAGTTAAGCTTGGGGATGCTGATACGTCTCCAATGTATCTATAATTTTTTACTATTCCATGTTGTTATATTATCAATCTTGGATGTTTTGTAATAGTTTTATAGTCATTTTATATCATTTTTGGTACTAACCTATTGACATAGTGCAAAGTGCCAGTTGTTGTTTTTTCCTATGTTTTTTACATCGCAGAAAATCAATATCAAACGGAGTCCAAATGCCAAGAAACTTTATGGAGAATTTTTATGGGCCAAAAGGAACACAACAGGCCCTGGTTGCGCCTGGGGGGGGTGCCCTGATACGTCTCCGTCGTATCTACTTTTCCAAACACTTTTGCCCTTGTTTTGGACTCTAACTTGTATGATTTGAATGGAACTAACCCGGACTGACGCTGTTTCAGCAGAATTGCCATGATGTTGTTTTATGTGCAGAAAACAAAAGTTCTCGGAATGACCTGAAACTCCACGGAATATCTTACAATAATTAATAAAAAATCCTCGCCAAAGATGAAGACCAGGGGGCCCACACCCTGTCCACGAGGGTGGGGGCGCCCCCCTAGGGCGCGCCCCCTACCTCGTGGGCCCCCTGGAGACCTCCCGACTCCAACTCCAACTCTATACATCTGCTTTCGGGGAGAAAAAAATAGGAGAGAAGATTTCATCGCGTTTTACGATACGGAGCCGCCGCCAAGCCCTAAAACCTCTCGGGAGGGCTGATCTGGAGTCCGTTCGGGGCTCCGGAGAGGGGGATTCATCGCCGTTGTCATCATCAACCATCCTCCATCACCAATTTCATGATGCTCACCACCGTGCGTGAGTAATTCCATCGTAGGCTTGCTGGACGGTGATGGGTTGGATGAGATTTACCATGTAATCGAGTTAGTTTTGTTAGGGTTTGATCCCTAGTATCCACTATGTTCTGAGATTGATGTTGCTATGACTTTGCTATGCTTAATGCTTGTCACTAGGGTCCGAGTGCCATGATTTCAGATCTGAACCTATTATGTTTTCATCAATATATGAGATTTCTTGATCCTATCTTGCAAGTCTATAGTCACCAATTATGTGTTATGATCCGTTAACCCCGAAGTGACAATAATCGGGATACTTACCAGTGATGACCGTAGTTGGAGGAGTTCATGTATTCACTATGTGCTAATGCTTTGTTCCGGTTCTCTATTAAAAGGAGGCCTTAATATCCCTTAGTTTCCATTAGGATCCTGCTGCCACGGGAGCGTAGGACAAAAGATGTCATGCAAGTTCTTTTCCATAAGCACGTATGACTATATTCGGAATACATGCCTACATTACATTGATGAATTGGAGCTAGTTCTGTGTCACCCTATGTTATGACTGTTACATGATGAACCACATCCAACATAATTATCCATCACTGATCGGATGCCTACGAGCTTTCCATATACTGGTTTACGCTTATGTACTTTCCAGTTGCTATTGTTACAATCACTACATAATATCAAAAATATTACTTTGCTTTCATTACCCTTTTGTTATCGTTACCACCACTATCGTATTACTTTTCTACTAAACACTCTGTTGCAGATACTGAGTTTCCAGGTGTGGTTGAATTGACAACTCAGCTGCTAATACTTGAGAACATTCTTTGGCTCCCCTTGTGTCGAATCAATAAATTTGGGTTGAATACTCTACCATCGAAAGCTGTTGTGATCCCCTATACTTGTGGGTTATCAAGACTAATTTCTGGCGCCGTTGCCGGGGAGCATATCTCCATTCTTTGAGTCACTTGGGATTTATATCTGCTGGACACTATGAAGAATTTGAAAGACGCTAAGACAACAATTTATCCCTCAACTACGAGGGGAGGTAAGGAACTGCCATCTAGCTCTGCACTTGATTCACCTTCTGTTATGAGTAAGATTGCGACACCTAAACCTGCTTCTGCTATTCGTTCTGATATGTCGCATGTTATTGATGATGCTACTTTTGCTATACATGCTACTTATGATGAAACTACTTCTATGCTTGATACTACTGTGCCACTTGGTGATTTTCTCGAGGAACGACTTGCTAGGGCTAGAGAGATTGAAAATATTGAATCTGATTATGATGATGAAAGTGATGATGAAGAATCACTTGTTATTCCTGAGGCTTATTTATTTGATCAAGGAGCTTCTTTAGCTATTTTAGCTTGCAAAGATAGATATGAACTCAAAAGGTTATTAGCTAAATGGAATAAGAAATCTCTAAATGCTAGGATGAAACCTGACCCTGCTTTTGCTACTTCACCTATCTGTGTTACTGATAAGGATTATGAATTCTCTGTTGATCCTGATATAATTACTTTAGTTGAATCTGATCCTTTTCATGGCTATGAATCTGAAACTGTTGTGGCACATCTTACTAAATTAAATGATATAGCCACCCTGTTCACTAATGATGAGAGATCTCGCTACTTTTATATCCTCAAAATATTTCCGTTCTCATTAAAGGGTGATGCTAAAATATGTTTTAATTCTCTTGATTCTGGTTGTGTGCGTAGTCCCCGGGATATGATCTATTACTTCTCTGCTAAATATTTCCCTGCTCATAAGAAACAAGCTGCTTTAAAGGAAATATACAACTTTGTGCAAATTAAAGAAGAGAGTCTCCCACAAGCTTGGGGGAGGCTTCTCAAGTTACTTGATGCTTTGTCTGATCATCCTCTTAAGAAAAACGAAATACTTGATATATTTTATAATGGACTAACTGATGCTTCCAGAGATTACCTGGACAGTTATGTTGGTTCTCTTTTCAGGGAAAGAACACCGGATGAAGCTGAAATCTTATTGAATAATATGTTGACAAATGAAAATAATTGGGCACCTCCTGAGCCAGCTCCTGAGCTAGCTCCTGCTCCAATTAATGATCCTATTCCTAAACCAACTCCGAAGAAGAGAGGTGTTTTGTTTCTCAGTCCCGAAGATATGCAAGAGGCAAAGAAATCTATGAAAGAAAAATGTATTAAAGCTGAAGATGTTAAGAATTTACCTCCTATTGAAGAAATACATGGTCTTAATTTACCGCCTATTGAAGAAACATATGATCTTAATCCTTTATTTATTGAAGAACCTCCAGACCTCGATAACCCGACACAGGTAGTAAAGGTAAATTCTCTCTATAGATATGATAAAGCTGAAATCCCCCTGCTAAAATTGCTAGTCAATGCTTAGATGAGTTTGATAATTTTATGTTTAAGCAAGAAGACTTCAATGCTTATTTTGGTAGACAATTAAAACAAGATGCTGATATGATTAAATACTTGGGTGATTATATTTCTAATATTAGAGGTGAACTTAAACTTGTTAGCAAACATGCTTCTATGGTTACCACTCAAGTAGAACACGTACTTAAAGCTCAAAAGGAATTGCTCAATGGGATGAATAGTAAGAAAAATAATTATGCTATTAAAGTGGCTACTAGAACTGGTAGAATGACTCAGGAACCTTTGTATCCTGAAGGCCACCCTAAGAGAATTGAGCGAGATTCTCAGATAAATAATATTGATGCACCTAGTTCTTCTAAAAGGAAGAAAAAGAAAAATGATAGAACTGTGTAAACTTCTAGTGAACCTATTGCTGAACCACCTGATAATCCAAATGATATATCTATGTCTGATCCTGAAACACAACCTGGTAATGAACATGAACCTAATGAAAATGTTAGTGATGATGTTCATAATGATGCTCAACCTAGTAATGATAATGATGTAGAAATTGAACCTGCTATTGATCTTGATAACCCACAATCAAATAATCAACATTATGATAAGAAAGAGTTTGTTGCTAGGAAACATGGTAAAGAAAGAGAGCCTTGGTTCTCCTATTATTTGTCTTTGCGATATATTTTATTTGCCATTTATTTTCAGATCTATTAATCCAAAAACCCAAAAATACTTTGCCGCAATTTATTCTCATTTATTTGTTTGGCGTTCAATCTATCAACCTACTACAAATTTACCTCACGTACATTTGCCTATCTTGAGACGCCGTACCCCGGAAGGGATTGACAACCCCTTTAACACGTCGGGTTGCGAGAAGTTGTTATTTGTGTGCAGGTGCTGTTTACGTTGTGTTGCTTGGTTCTCCTACTGGTTCGATAACCTTGGTTTCATATCTGAGGGAAATACCTACCACCGCCGTGCTGCATCATCCCTTCCTCTTTGGGGAAATACCAACGTAGCTTTGAGCGACATCACATTCTCCACTTCATTTCCATCAGTCATCATCTCTGAATTGACAATGGGGTAAGCAGGCACAACACGTGGTTTGACTTTCGATTTGGTTGGATGGCTGTTAGAGGGCTGGGGAACACGGAAATCGTTGTACTTGGTGGATCGCATGCTACGACGAGATCGGTCATGTCAACATGCACCTGAACTTTACCACGATGTCCAGCCGGAAGAGATGAGCTAGCAAAATTTGGCACAAACCCAACCTAAGTCTCAAAAGCAGCACTCGACACCAAAGATGTGACTGCAAATAGCATTTTGTTCAGTGTCTGGTTCCCTTGGGACAATGGCATGTGGAAGACATATGGCTTTACATGGGTTTTTTGTGAACTATTTTATATTCTACCATAGGAAATAGAACTATATAAATAATATAGGTCAACTACTTCTTTGTGATCTACTTGAATCATTATGCGGGAGCCGTGGTATTTGCTAGATCTTGTGTGCATCCTAGTGATGCAGAGTCCAAGAGAACCTTTTAAGACAATGAAATTATTTTGTTGTTTATAGCCTCTACGTTTATATGTTCACAATCAATATTATTACAACACCAAGTTCATATGTGAGAAGAAAAAATGTTATGTGACTCGGACTAAATCAAACGCTAGCAATCTTGTGGGAAACATATCCAAATTAGGGCATAAATACAGTTGTAAATCACTTTGATCTCATGGTTCTAGCTTCCATGTGTGCCTTACCAGGCAATGGCTGAAGTAAATCCCACGATCAAAGTCATTTGATACACGAGAACATCATCACAACATGTCCTAGAATTTTCTTCTCTTACAAAAAATACTATCACAGCCAAGCCAAAACTAGCAACAAGGGCAATGATTGTAACATGAGATAGTGTAAAGACTTAGGTACACTCCAATGAGGACACGAAAATATGTGTCATACCAGAGGGAGTATAGTATTAAACGTTAAATGCATCACATGCCACGCTACTCGAGTATTCAAACTTAAAAAATAATTGAACTGTCTCATGTTTCAAACAAAGGCGGCATTGAGTGTTACCCTCTAATTCCGCTTGGCCGAGTGTCATTAGTTGAAAGGACACATTAACATAAATACCAAAGAAGAAACTTGATATCTAGTAAGTCTCACAATCTTTCCATCTTGAACCTCACTTGGCATATATACCAAAGAGTTTGGAAGAATAACACAATCTTTCATCTAATAACTTCTTTTCGAGATCATATAAGGAGACATATTTTTCTACTTTAATCTCTTTTGTCCCATGTCAAATTCAAGATACTTCATGTACATGACAATGAAAGAACTTTGTTTCCCTCCCCCCTATGCATCATATTGCTCACAATCGAGGGAGGTTCTGGGCAGGAAGGTGATAGAAGTTAAGCCTAAGAGATATTGTATTGTTACACTATTTTACATGTGTCAAGCAAAACATGTGTACATGACAAGTGCAAAATCAAACGCTAGCAAGCCAGTTGCGTGCACGACAACCAAACCAAGATACAGACACACCTGTAGGCCAATCTAATGCCAGCTTCCATCAGTTTCGTATCAAGCGATCATTGAAGTAAAGCCCACAACCTCCTTTAGTTGATACACACAAGGACATCACCCACAAAATCTCATGGGGTTTTCTTCTCTTACAAACAATATCATCATGACAATGCCAAAACAACCAAAAAGGGCAACAATCCCAACATATATGAAATATTGTAAACACCAGGCACCCTCCATATCCAAGACCCAAAAACATGTCACATACTAGGGGAGTAGTATTAAATGCTAAATGTATCACACACCATGCTAATCAAGCATTCAAACATTCAAAAAATCTAAATGGAATTATCTCATATTTCAAACAAAGGCAACATTGAGTGTTACCCTCTAGCTTTGCTCGGTCAAGTTATCACCGAACAAAATGACACACCATCATAAATACCAAAGAAACACTTGATATTTAGTAAGATTCCACAATTTTACCGCCCATAATCTCACTTGGCATAATAAACATCTAAGAATACTGAAGCCTAACAGGTTTTTTCATCTACAATTTGTTTGGAGATCACACAGATAGGCAAAACATTTTTTGGTTATTAACTTAACCTCTTTTGTCTCATGTCTAAGGTAAACAAAATATGGTTAGAGGCCGTGGTTTTGGTTACAAAGTAAGACAATCTCCGATGCATGAGAAGAGTTCAATTGTGCGTGAATTCAAACTCTTGCCAGCTTCTTATGCTACCATTCAAACCAGAAAATAATTCACTTGTAAGGCGCTCCAATCCCGCAACGGCAACATTCTTCGATGCCTTATCAAGCAATCACTAAAGTAAAACCCATGACCGCGTCTAATTAATACATGAGAACATTACCAGTATCATGTTATGGGATTTTCTTAAAAACAATATCATCGTAACCAAGCCAAAAGGGGTAACAACCCCAACATATATCAGATAGCATAAAGACTTAAGTACACTCCATAACAAGAACCCAAAACCACGTGTCATACTAGGTGAGTAGTATTAAACAATCGCACGCCACACTATTCAAGCATGCAAAAAAGATATGTTCAATTGTCTCATGTTTCAACATAGGGTGATAACCTTATGGCACCACCTGGCCAAGTTATCATCGATTAAAGTACACGCCAAGATAAATACCAAATAAAAAACTTAATATCTTGTAAGCTTCCCGAATCTTTCCGCCCGAAACCTCACTTGGCATAAGTATCCAAGGATACAGAAGATCAACAAGTTCTTTTATGTACTGTTTTATTTAGAGATCAGTCACATAGGCAAACCACTGTCTTTGTTTTTAACTTTATATTCTCTTCTGTCCCATGTCAAAGGTCAAGATTTCCTATAAAGATAATGTACAACGGCTAGAGGCCGGGGTCCTGAGAATTGCTAGTGCGCCCCAGAAAGAAAGTCAAAAGAGCCTTCATTGCGCTTTCATGGGTAAAGCTTTCTCGTTGCTCTCATCACAAAGCACGTCACATAGATGGATGGATAACTTGATGTGTCATGGTGTTGTCTTCTCCAAAGAAAACAAATAAGATACTAGTATAGCCGGTGAAGTATTTCTAGGGGAAGTCCCTAGGGAAAAAGTATTTCTAGGGGAGAACTTTGGCATCTTGCAGAGAGCAAGCATTGGAACGTACCATGGCACATGTGGTGTGGATGCCCCTTGCTAGCTTGGAATTGCTTGTACGCAGGCATACTATTCTCCTAGCTGTCCGGCAAAACCGATGGACGAGGAATTCCTCTGCTGCAAAATGCACATGGTGGCAGCTGGACAGCATATCCATACCTTCTTGCATGGTCCACCCCATCCTTTTTTTTCATGTCTCAAATTTGATTATCTTTGTTAAAAATACCTTGATTAGGAATTTTTCTGTCACATATTTTTCTTTTTGGGAAAACAAGCTCTGGTGATAGATCACTTTATACTATAATAATAAAGTCAATCGGCTAAACAAGGATATATATAGTGTTGAAGAAATCCTCAAAAGCTGATAAAAATGAAAAACACGAGAAAACACATCAAAGACGCGATAAGCATTAGCATACGCTGCTAGAGTGTCGCCAAGGAGAAGCGTAGGAGATTCGCCACCACGACCGATAGTCACCCACACTCAACGACGATGTCCCCAAGAAGTTAACACCGCCATGCGCCGCCGCTGTCATGCCTACCGAAGTGGAGGAAGGTTTTTACCCAGAGTGTTGACGGGAAAGGAGAGGACCAAGGCGGCGCCCCCAAGGGGACTCCGACACCCACATGCATCAATATCGTCGACGTCAAAACACAAAGCTTTCGCTCAACCCCTCCATCCACCGCGCCGATGGGACCGGCCACAGACCCATATATCCTAACGAGGGCACACCACGATTGGCTGAGAACTTTAGATCCAGATCAGGGCGAGGCCGCCACCGTCGGCGACAACTTTTCCATGACCAGCAGCAACCGCGCACCTGCCACCCAGATGACCGAAGCACACCACCAACACCTGCCTCGACGCCGCTCGCTGGAGAGCCAGCCACGAGGATCGCCGCCCCGGCAATCATAGCTTTCCTATCTTTTTGGTAAAAATGAAAAAACTTGATTAGAAATTTCCCTATCACGCATTATCTCCGTCCCAAATTTTTTATCTTAGGTTTGTTTAGATACGGGTCTATCTAGCAATTTTGGGACGGAGGGAGTAATTCCTAATTGTTGTGATGCTTAACTAATTTCTTGTAGTACTTGTCGAATGCCAAACATAGGTGATATGTGTTCTTTCTATAGCAATTGTTTTCCTAGAATAGCATATACCCCACCAATCCACCGATGAGAAACTAGTCCATTGATAGGTCGATGAGAAGGACGCCTCATATCGAACGCAAAAAACTTTCCATGGAATTACTTTTGCAGCTTGCTTATCTTCGAAGGATGGTAATAAGCTCGTCCCGCCGGTGATGGCGAGTGTAACACATGTACTCCAGTTGGAGAGGGCCCTGATGATGGCGATCCCGTAGGCCAATCCACGTGTCAAGACCATGTGCTGCCAGATGGGTTAAGGAACCCAAACCCAGTATATAGCTTTCCCAAGATCACGATCAAGAGTAAAACACAAGCACAAAGCACACGCTTAGCTTTGAATAATGCCTCTGCTTTTGGCTCCACTAGAGAGCCTTTTAAGCCGGAGCCTTGACCGAGGACGCAGACTAACCTACCCATGATTAATTAGCTGGGTTGCACACGCATGTCTTGTACTTACGCGTACTACTTTTAACTTAATCAACCTTGCCTTTTGTCCTCTTGTAGAATATTTTCTCGAGTATAGTATGTTTCTTAGTGGTGAAGCCATATATGCATGCTATCCAGCCATACATATATATCTTTACTGTAAATAGTTTCATCCTTGTGAACCAAGCAACTTGATGTGTTTACCCCGTGAAGAAGTGCAAAGGCTTATGTTTGTGGAAATTCAAACACGTGCTTCCCCGGTCGAAACGGCTATCCTCGTAATGTAAAATGGATAATTTCGAAAGAAAACAAGACGTGTAAATGTCTGAGTTCTTTTGTCTGCTTATTATAAAATCAGTGGAGATTAAGAACATGAGTTTTTGTGACATGTATGAAAGGATTAAAAAGCCAAAAAAATTATAACAATAGAGCACCAAATTTTGCCCACCACGTTTCTTTATGAAGAATTGCATGCACATACAAGACATAAAAAAATATGTGTAATATGTTCTGGATTTTTTTATCATTTTATATTTTTATACATCTATTTTTACACATAAAAAAATATGTGTAATATTGTCTATATGTGTAATAGAGCACCTAATTTCACCTCTCTTAACCTATCTGTGGCTATAGGTAGTATTGTGCCATGCCATGTAGGAAAAACAATCATTTTTATAACATTAATATGCACTATACTTTCTACCATATATATCTTACTGTAAATAGTTTCATCCTTGTGAACCAAGCAACTTGATGTGTGTTTACCCGTGAAGAAGTGCAAAGCTTATGTGTGTGGAAATTCAAACGCGTGCTTCCCTGTCGAAATGGTTATCCTCATAATGTAAGATGGATAGGATTTCGAAAGAAACTAGACATAAAAAAAGTATATGTGTAATATGTTTTGGATTTTTTATCATTTTATATTTTTATACATATATTGTCTATATGTCCCGACTTCTCCTCTCTTAACCTACCCGTGGCTATAGATAATATCGTGCCATGCCATCTAGTCTAGGAAAAACAGTCATTTTTACAACATTAATACGTACTATTCTTTCTGCTTGACGTTATCACGACATGCAAGACGACATTATATTTGTGGAGCATTGATTATGAACTCCCCCCCCCCCCTAGTAACGCTACGCCGCTGCACAGGGTGAGGCACATGTCACCGACTACCCCTGCATGCCCGTTTGCAATTATGCCGGCGTACTATCTGTTTTGCCCCTCCTAACCTATCTTTGGCTATAGATAGCATTGTTCCATGACATACATGGAAAAAATCATTTCTGCAACATTAATATGCACTATTTTTTGCTTGTTGTTAGAAATAACCACGACACGGGAGATCACACCATGGCATGATCTTATACAACAAGGTTCGGCCGAATTCTACATTTGCGGAGCATTGATCGCGAGCTCTCCTCCCCATCGTACCACTATGCCGCCGCCGCACGGGGGTGGGCCATATGCCACCTATCTTAACAAGTGTGGCGGTGTTACGTGGCGTAGGATACAAACCGGTTCGACACCGACACTACCGACACCTTATCCACGGTAATTACAGCTCCGGGGCCAAACACAACCTCACGTGTACAACGTTCATTTACGATAGCTTTCCGACATGTCACATTTATGATGCCCCATCTGTCCCGAGATATAAGGCATTTTACTGTCTCCAAAAGCCAAACTTGATCAAATTTAGAGGAGTTTTATAGGGGAAAATAATATCAAGATGATCTATAATACTCCCTCTGTAAACTAGTATAGAACGTTTTCGGTCAGAATTTCAGAGGAGTACGTACCAAATAAATACTCCTAGAATATCAACATATATTTTCATGATGGGTCCAATTAATGGAGCTGGCCCAAAAAATAGAGATATTTGACTTTATTAAAAGAAAAACAATACTACACCTTATTACTCCATCCGTCCCAAAATAAATGTCTCAAGCTTAGTAGAGTTGGTACAAATTTAAGACACTTATTTTAAAACGAAATGAATATTATATATATATCAATATTTTAAAAGCGGAGGGTGCAATATTTCGCGAGGAATTATCCATAGCAATTAACCGCGCCCCTAACCGCTTGGAGCTGGCCCAAAGGCACCAAATACGCGAGCAGTAACAAACATGAACGCACCGTCCTCCAACAAACCTATTCCATCGGTCCACGCACATCGCCGCCCTCGCTCCGGCATCCGACGGCCGCCGTCAGCCCAAACACGTCCCGCAACCAAAGATCCAACCGACTAACCCGAATTTTAACACCACGGATAACAATATCCGGGAGGCCGACCGGCGGGCCCCACCGCGCCCTGGAGTAAACTACCATGCACCTTTTCGTCATAAATAAAATATAAATTACGAGAATGGGCCTCCTCCTGCCCCCGCGTGTGTTAGGCTGGTCATAGTGAAGAGTAACTTAGACTAGTAACATACATATGTTACTAGTCTATGTTACTACCTTCATAGTGGGTAGTGTCATAGGTGTGGTAATATAGTTGCCTTCATTTATTACTTTGTAGACTCATTATGCATTGGAAACCGCTATGTGATGGTAACATATTATGTTACTCTATTTGCCTCTCTCCTCATTAACTACTTGCCACATCACCAATTTTGCTTATGTGGCATCTATGTTACTACCTATGTTACTCCCACTATGACCAGCCTTATTATTTTTCTCTTGCTCACTCTCCTCCGTCCGCCCCGTGCATCTCTCTCCTCTCTCCTCTCTCCTCGTATATTCTTCTTCTTCCTCCTCCGCCTCCGCGTCCCAATCTCCAACGAACTCCCCGAATCCCGCCCCGCCCCGACACAAATCCGCTCCCCCCTTGTCAATCCCGCCCCCACCCCCTCGCCGCAATCCGTCCCATCACGCCCGATTCCAGCCTCGCCCGCCCGCCGGCGCAATCCGCTCCCAAGGCGCCGTTCTTGGACGGAGAAGGAGTTCCCTTTCGGTTAGGCGCTGCGGAGGCTCCTGCGCCGGAGTTCTACGCCGGAGGTAGAGTTCTCTGAGGCTCGTTGATGTTGGCGATGCGGTGGCCGTGGCCGCCGGCGGCGAGGAAGTTCAGCGTGCGGCTGGTGGTGCGGCGGGCGGAGGGCCTGCCCCCTGCCCCCGCGACGGACGCCGATGCCGAGGCCAGGATGGCCGTCGAGCTCAAGTGGAAGGGCCCCAAGGCCAGGTGGAAGGGCCTCCGGGTCTGCCGCAACCGCACGCGCCTGGAGGCGCCGGCGCCGGCGGTGGATGCGGAGCCCTCCGCGGCGGCCGTGGCGTGGGACGAGGAGTTCGAGGACGTGGTCACCCTCACCGCGGCCTCGCACCGCAAGCCCGCCGCCGCGTTCCACCCCTGGGACCTCTCCTTCTCCGTCCTCAATCTGAGCACACTCCCCCCTCTTTCTCTTTCCGCGTACTGCTACCTTTTTTCTTTTCGTGTGGAAATTAAAGTAATTTTGATATGTTCTTGACGTAATTGGATCGATGGATATGTTATTTTGACGATTTCTCCACCCGCACTCTGTGCCGATTCTGATTCGATTGGATCATTAGATTAAAAGTTTCGCGTGGGTGTTTGAATCATTCCTGTTTGGATGTATTTTTTTAGAATTTCATCCCCGGTCATGGTGATGGTGAAAGTTTTGACTTTTTTCGTTGAAAAAGTCAGTCTCATTGGTTTTTCGTTGAAAACGATAACGTGTTTATAATTCGTTTGGATCTTGCCTTTTACAACAGCAACAGAACAATCCAAGGCAACAAACCCAAGCTTTTAACAATATATGACAATTCTAGATTTTATTATTAGCTTTAACAGAATAAGACAATTATAAAATTGATTAAAAGTTTTTTTTTCTGAAAAACATGCAAGCAGTGTGGTTGGTGCTGGTTTTTATTTCAGTTTTTCTGACGATAGGATTATTGATCTTAGCCACTTTTCTGCCCTTTTTGGCTATTGTGATGTTCAATGATTAGGATTCTGGTGGTTAGGCCATGTAGTTTGTTATTTGGAATCTACAAATCGGTTTAGCTTTATTGCAAATTTAGAATAGCTTACTGGTGACAATGAGGTGTTTTTTAGCCAGTATATGCTTGTCTTGGCGACTGAGTTATTTGAATATATGAAAGCCGAGCTGTTGATTTAATGATAAGTATCTATGTTGTTCATATTAGTAGCTTCAGCTTTGCTGTTGTAAACTAGGTATGGTACAAGGAGAAAGCGATATAATGCAATATACGATTAATTATACTCTTGTCGGGCTTCGCAAACTCAGGAGAGATTGTCCATACATGAATTGATTAGGCTTATTGTACTTGTCCTGCCAATTGTTGCTTTGTGAGCCTTTAGACAAACACCGACACAATGAAAAAAATGATGCCGTGCCTTGTTGTCCCAGCTGTTTCCACTAGTTTGTGATTGGCGGTATTGTCATTTTGTCATGTTGTTTGCTTGGTGATTCGCCGTTGCGCCATTTATTGTTTTGAGTACACTGTGTAACTGGAAGCTAATCTAGTGGGAGCTTGCTAGTTGCCACCCATTTATCAGGGAAAAGAAACGGATAGTTACAATTGGTGCCATATACCCTCTACTGTACTTCTTCACCGACACATTTAAATTCCTATGAGGCAGGCTACCAGTTCTGCTGAGTTGAACTAGTGCAAAATGACCGCATCATTTAAAGCTGTACGCGGCAGGCTAGTGGTTTTGCTGAGTTAAACTATTGTTAATTGACCACAGCATTCAAATCCACATGAGGCAGGCTACCAGTTTTGCTGAGTTAAACTAGTGTAAATTGGAATGTGTAGAACACTTTGCATCTTCTTTTGATTAGTCTGTTCTAATGCATTCCTGCACTTTATTCTGACCTCTCAATGGTTTGTTTCTATTGTTGCAGGATTCAAATAAAGGCCCAAAAGGTGAATTAATTTTGGGAACTGCATCACTGAACCTAGCAGATTACACATCTGCTCCTGAAGAGGAAATCGAGATCATCCTCCCATTATCGGTGCCCAATGGCACACCTGAGTCTTCCCCATCACTTCATGTATGTTGGTGGATATGATGCTATAAACCAATGACACTTTCTTGTCCAATATATATTGTTTTCTCATTGGAACACCATATATCATATAGTCAACCAGTTTGTTAATTACTGTCCTTTTTTTTCAGCTCACTCTGAGTTTGGTGGAACTAAGACTTCCTCAGCAATCATCAGATGCAGCACAGCGTTCTGTTGCTTGTGTCCCATTGTCACCATCTTCTGGTGACTCTGTTCCTTCTGGAAAAGATGAGCATTCTGTTATTAAAGCTGGGCTGAGAAAGGTGAAAATCATCACAGATCTTGTGTCGACTCGGAGGTCTAAGAAGGCTAAGAGAGAGGATGACAGCAGTGATAAGTATGTTCATAGTGACGGCGCCGAATACCCTTGTGTTATTGACTCTGATGATGATCTAGATGATAGACAGAGGGATGATGACTTTGGGGGTTCAACTGTCAGGAAGTCCTTCAGCTACGGTTCGCTGCAGTCTGTGAATGTAGCTGGTGGCCTCTTTTATGCACATGCAAGGATTGATGGAGAGCATGAGGACTGGATATATTACAGTCACCGTAAATCTGACGCCGGCTATCATGTAGAGAAAGAGCCATCATCCACTTCGGAGGAGAATTCCTCTGTAGTTATTCCGCGAAAAAGGAGCATACTTCCTTGGAGAAAGGTCAAACTGCCGAAGAAAGGGGAACCCTTGTTGAAGAACAAGAATGGCGAAGAGGGTGGCGATGATATTGACTATGATCGTCGGCTATTAACCTCTTCTGATGAATCCGTTTCTGGGGTACCTATTTCTTTCATATCTTGGGACATGATTCTTGATATTCACTTTCTGTTTACTGCTTTCATGCCCATTTCCCTTTGTTTTTCTTGGTTTTGTGGCACCATCGTTGGAGGCTTGCTGATATAGCGTATGATCTTTCTTATTTTCAGGGATCAAGTGGTTCTGTTAGTACTATGGAGTCAGTATTTGGCGATGACAATTTTGTTGTGGGGAACTGGGAGTCAAAGGAGGTACTTAGTCGTGATGGGCATTTGAAGCTTTCCACCCAGGTGTTCTTCGCATCAATAGACCAGAGGAGTGAACGGGCTGCCGGGGAGAGTGCCTGCACCGCACTGGTGGCTGTCATCGCGGACTGGTTCCAGGCAAACCAGGAGCTGATGCCAATCCGCTCACAGTTTGACAGCCTCATCCGAGAAGGATCTCTAGAGTGGAGGAAACTTTGTGAGAATGAGACCTATAGAGAGCGCTTCCCCGACAAGCACTTTGATCTTGAGACAGTACTTCATGCCAAGATCCGCCCACTCACAGTTGCTCCTAGCAAGTCATTCGTTGGGTTTTTCCAGCCTGAAAGTGCAGAGGATGGCAGTGGGTTTGACTTCCTTGATGGTGCCATGTCCTTCGATAACATCTGGGAAGAGATCAGCCAAGCAGCGGAGGCTTCCACTGAGAAGCCTACTCTTTATGTTGTCAGCTGGAACGACCATTTTTTTGTTCTCAAGGTCGAGGCTGACGCATATTACATCATTGATACGCTTGGTGAGAGGCTGTATGAAGGTTGCAACCAGGCATACATCTTGAAGTTCGACGACAGCACCACAATTCACAAAGAGCCAGCCGAAAAGAAAGAAGGCAGCCCTGATTCCAGCGCGCACCACAAGGATTCTGCGGAAAGCTCCTCCACCGAGCAGGACAGCGGAACCGACGACACCGAGGAGACCGAGCTCGTCGTGCTCAAGGGCAAGGAGGCATGCAAGGAGTACATCAAGAGCTTCCTGGCCGCCATCCCGATCCGGGAGCTGCAGGCCGACATCAAGAAGGGGCTCATGGCGTCGACGCCGCTGCACCACCGCCTCCAGATCGAGTTCCACTACACCGAGGCATGCCCCAGAGAGATCACCCTCCCGGCGGCCCAGGCCCCCGCGATCGAAGCCCCCTTCGAGTTTTGCTGGCCCGACCCGCCGCCCGCCATGGAGTTTCCCCTGGCACCTGCAGTCGCCGTTGTATAGTGCCCGCCGCCATGGCTGCCGAGAGCTAATCGACCGGCGTTTAACATACAGAGGGAGAGAGAGAGAGAGAGAGAGAGAGAGAGAGAGAGAGAGAGAGGCTCCTTTTTCAGGGCGAACCCTGAAGTGAACCGGGTCGAAGATCTGGCTTCATCTCGGGTTTGCGCCGTTTGCTGTCTAGTTAGTTAAGATGAAACCGAACTGACTAGTATAGGTAACCGAACCGAACCAAATTCCCGTTTTGCTCCGTGTGTGTGTGTGTGTGTGTGTGTTTTCCTTCACTTTCTCTGCCAGGCTATGGGAGGGAGGAGCTTTCATCTTGTACAAAGAAAGAAGAATGCTGTCTGCTCCGACCTGCCGTCCTGAATTGAGTGGTGATGGGACCTGTAATCATCCTTAGTAGATCCTCAATGTTAATTATGTTAATGCTAATTATTATGCCATGTGTCCCTCCTGAGATGTTTACCTACTGCTTTCAGTTTACATGTTCTCCAGTTTCACAGGTCTGAGAATTTGGATTGAAGAAGGGGACATGTTTATAGTTCAAAAAAGAAAGAAAGAAAGAAAGAAAGAAAGGAAGTGGACATGTGAATGCAAAACACACTAGCTAGTACTAATTGAGTTGGATCATCTTGTGAACATGACATAATCCTTGGATGATGAGCAGTTTCATGTCTGCATCAGTGCAAAGATTTATCAAAACTAGTGAAGCCTCTCGCTGTCAACGACTGCTTTTGCGGTGCATGACAGGGAACTCATCCCATCCACCACAGATGTATTTCTTTTTGGACGAGTGCGACAGGTGAGCTGTAGCTGCCATTGTGGAACTGTTAGATGCAGTGTGTACATCGTGTGTGTACATGTGACAGGTCAAAGTCGAACTTTATTTGTTTATAGGATTTTAAAAAAATCTGGTGTATTTCAATGCTCATGCTAGCTGGCATCACTTTTCTGGAGTCAACTCTGACCTGTAGATACATGCTCATCAGATTCAGATGGCTCATATTGACCTGTAGATACAACTCCTACCAAAATTCTAACCATTCTAACAACAGGATCCGGAAAATGGCTGAGCTGAAAACAAAACAGAAAAACAATACCAGTGCAGCAAGTAAAGCAAGCTGCAGCATAATTTACCTTGGCAAGATTTTTTGTAGGAGAAACATTTTGTCTACTGTCAAAATGCCTGTAAAAATCCTGCAAAGTTCCTGTAAAAACTCCTACCAAAAATCTAACTGTTCTAACAACAGGATCTGGAAAAATGCAGAGGGTTTACCAACCAGGCGCAATAGCAATATACTCTACCAATTCATGGCACCGAAATAAAAGCAGCATTATGGCCAGGTCAGGCTCAGGCAGTAGTACTTTCTCACAGCCATTGCAGGGCTGAAAAAGTTGGCATATGGGGGGGGGGCTTTTTGTGTGCTCAAAGCCATGCAGATTAATTGTTTGGTTAATTGCCTCAAAAAAAATTGTTTGATTAATTGGCTTACTGAAGTATTAATGGGTCCAGTTAAGTACACCTGTGGCAGTTTTGACGCCTGTAGCTGTTGCATCTCTAATCATTCTATCAACTGAATGAAAGGTCATAGCTAGAATTATCGCCATGACATTTGTATACAACTGCAATTAAAAAAAACAGGCAAGAACATTACTACTAATATCTCATCCATGAGTTCCATTCAACCTGGGCAAGGAGAGGCATGTCTGGTTTCTCTCTGTGATGGGCTATTTCTGGGCAACAACTCATCACAAAGAGGCTGCTCAAACTGTCATGGAACAGCAGAAAACTCACTCGGCGTCCTACTTGAAGTAGGTTCAGAGTTGAAAGCCTGAAACTCTGCAGTTGTGGTCCATGTCTGGGACACAAGTACATACACATGCAGACATGGATTTTGGGCACACAGTTGCGCATTACTACAAAAATTGTATTTTTTGAAAAAATAATATCAAAGCCCTTGTTGAAATTTTGTCGGGTTTGAAAGTTTGCGGCAACAAGAAAACAAATCCGTCCCTCGCAAAATAGAATAAAATAATTCATACATATGCTGTTCAGAGGCTTCAGTTTCTTCTTCTTTCTGCAGAGCGCTTGCATTCATATTTTTGCAAAATATTATGATCAAATGCCCATACCAAATTTCCACAGATGGCCATATATCATGATACTAATTATTTGATAATTTGCTCAGTATGTGCATGTCCCAACAACATTCGTCCATAACATCCCAGAAGACGAGCTGCAAAGCATGCCAAGTACTCCCTCTGTGAACTAATATAAGAGCGTTTAGATCACTAAAGTAGTGATTAAAGCTCTTATATTAGTTTACGGAGGGAGTACTTCCGCAACATGTACCACCAAAGAAGGAAATGGTGACTCTCTTGGTTGCGATTCAACGCCGGAAGGTGGCCTGGGATCGAGCCATGGAACAACGACTACTGCTTATTAGGTGGTCATGGACCAACACGACAGCCAAGATCTCCTCCTCCTTGGACGAGTAATCGTCGGAGTCGCAAAGGAAATTGTGGGGAAAAAAACTCATCGGCGGAGTCCATTTTGTATCTTGGCAAACTGTCGAACAGCTTGTGGGCGTCGACGCAGAAGTTGGCCGGCGAAGAGACGCGTGCCTCCCTTGGACCAGGTGGCTGACCTGGCGGAGTCCGAGGAGCGTCCGGTGTCAGGACAGCGGGCGGTGCCGGACGAAGGAGCTGGCCGGGGCGGGGAGGCGGCTTCCTGCCCACGGCGGCGTCGGAGGGGGGAGGGGGGTGGGTGGGTGGGTGGGAAGTTTCGGTGCCCCGGCAGCGAGGCGGTGGTGGCGGCGTTGGGGGGAGGTATGTCGGCACCGGCTGCTGGCAGAGGCACACGTCCGCTTCATGTTCGTGCCGACGCGAATCAAGATCAAAATTGGGCCGGGAATGGATCGACAGGCGGATGAAAAGTGGATGTGCGTCCGTTTGGGTCGGCGCGTTGGGCCGACTTTTCTGTCCGCGCCGACTCAAACGGACACGCGCGGACGAAATGAGTCGGCCCGCTGGAGTTGCTCTAATTATTTGTGTCGGCCATTCCTTATTGCAGCATGGTCATAAATTATCGAGAATGTGCATTTGACTAGTGCTACTATATTCAGTTCCAAAACAGAAAACAAAGTGGCCATCATGAATAAGATGGCCCACGGCTCATGGCTGAGCTGATAAGGAAAAAAAGGAAAAATAATACTCGTTCCGTCCCAAAATAAGTGTCTCAACTTTGTACTGAGCTTAAGACACTTATTTTGGGACGGAGGAAGTAACAAGTAAAGCAAGCTGCATCAAAATTTACCATGAAAATAATTTTGATTGGTGAAACATTTTTTCTACTTCCAAAATTCCTTCGAAGTTCTTGACAAATTTCAAAAAGGGCACAGAAAACAAAAAAAGGAGGTGGAAATTGCAGAGGTTTACCAAGCAGGCGCAATAGCTAGCCCATGCACTCTACCAATTCTATCATGGCACCGTCAGGCTGTGGTACCTCTTCTCACAGCCGTTGCGGGGTTGAAAAATGTGGCATATGTGGTGCCCTTTTGTTGCTGAACATTGTTGTGTGTGCTCAACTCAAAGCTATGCTGGTAAATTGTTTGATTAATTGGCTTACTGAAGTTTTAATGGGTCTAGTTAAGTACGCCCATTGTAGCTCCACACCTGTACCATTTCTAATTAAACCCTTGTTAGAAACTGCATGTCCAGTTTCTGATCTGGGGCAGAAGGGGCGTGTCTAGTTTCTCCAGTTCATCTGTGATGCAGCACATGTACTGAGAGAGACTGCAGAAGAGCAGAAAACTAGGCTTCCTACTTGTAGAAGGTTCAGAGATGAAAGCCTGAAGCATGATCACTGCAGACTGTATCTGCAATTGTAATCCGGGTCTGGGACTAGAGTACGCACGCAACCCGGATTTTGTGCACATGGTTGCACCTTGAACCTAGCTATCTTACACCCTCTGTACCTACTGTACATTTCTTTTTCTTTTTTTGAAGAAAAGTAAAATTCAAAGATCATGCTGATTTTGTTGTTGTTGTTGGAAATTTGAGGCAAATACGAAAAGCAGATTCGGACATTTTGAATAGTGAATGGTATCCTGTTCAGAGGCTCAGATTTTCTTCTTCTTCCCGCAGGGCGCTTGCATTCATATGTGCAACAACTTTTGCCAAATAATCAGTATGATAAAATGGGTAGATGCCCATACATCAAGATGCTAATTATTTGATTAATTTGCTGACAGGTCCAATATAAAAAATACTAAGTATAGTACATGGGCTGCTACCTTTGCTAAGTCGCTCAAAATAAACAAAAAAAATACTACACCACTCCTCCGCTTGGTAAGGGAAGCTAGCTGCGTGCTTACAATAATCGATCGATCCCCGTCCGCCTCATTGCTTGTGCTTTGGTGTGGCTAGCCGGCGACGATGGCGACGCAAGAAAAAGAAGAGGCACCCCACGCCGTCGGCCGCCGGGTCGTCTTGTTCCCGCTGCCGTTCCAGGGCCACCTCAGCCCCATGCTCCAGCTGGCCGAGCTCCTCCGCGCCCGCGGCCTGCCCGTCACCGTCCTCCACACCGACTTCAACGCGCCTGACCCTACACGGCACCCAGAGCTTGCCTTCGTCCCGATCCACGAGGCGCTTCCCACCTCAGCCACCTCCCCCGACGCCGACATCGTCGCGCAGCTCCTGGCCCTCAACAGCGGTTGCGAGGCGCCCTTCCGGGAGGCCCTGGCATCGCTGCTGCGCCGCGAGGACGTGGCCTGCGCCGTCGTCGACGGGCAGTGGTACGCGGCGCTGGGGGCGGCGAGCGCGCTCGGCGTCCCCGTGCTCGCGCTCCGCACGGACAGCGCCGCCACGTTCGGCAGCTTGCTTGCGTTCCCTCGGCTGCGCGACGCCGGCTACGTCCCAATCAAAGGCAAGTCGTGGTGCGAGTTCATTGAATTGAATTCGACGTACTCAACCTTGGAGCGCATGTATCGATGGATGCTTGTGAACTTTGTGTGCAGTTGCAGAGGAGCGACGGGACGAGCTTGTGCCGGAGCTGGAGCCGCTCCGCGTGCGCGACCTCATCCGCATCGACGGCAGCGACGTGGACGCGCTGTGCGGCTTCATCTCCCGCGTCGCCGACGCCGCGCGGGCCTCCGCGTCAGGGGTCGTGCTCAACTCGTTCGACGCCATCGAGGCGCCGGAGCTGGCCAGGATAGAGAAGGAGCTGTCCTGTCCGGCGTTCGCGGTCGGCCCGCTGCACAGGATGTGCCCCGGGCCGGCACCGGCGGAGCACGGCCTGCACGCGCCAGACCGCGGCTGCCTGGCGTGGCTGGACGCGCACCCGGCGCGCTCCGTGCTGTACGTGAGCCTGGGGAGCGTCGCTCGCGTCGACCGCGGCGTGTTCGAGGAGATGGCGTGGGGGCTGGCGGGCAGCGGCGTGCCGTTCCTGTGGGTCGTCCGGCCCGGCTCCGTTCGCGGCGGCGGCGCCGACGAACCACCCAACGGGCTCGACGAGGAAGCCAGGAGCAGGGGGAAGGTGGTGGCATGGGCGCCGCAGCTGGAGGTCCTGGCCCACGAGGCCGTCGGCGCCTTCTGGACGCACTGCGGCTGGAACTCAACGCTGGAGAGCGTGTGCGCCGGCGTGCCGATGCTCGCGCAGCCGTGCTTCGCGGACCAGACGGTGAACGCGAGGTACGTGACGCACCGGTGGGGCGTCGGGCTGGAGGTGGGAGACGTGATCGACAGGGTCAGGGTCGCCGAGAGGGTGAGGATGGTGATGCTCGGGGAAGAAGGGGATCGGGCGAGGGAGAAGGTGCGTGACCTCAAGCTGCAAGCAGACCAGTGTGTTGCTGCTAGTTTGGCCGTCGACAATCTCGTGCGGTACGTGCTGTCACTCTGAGTCGCCGGCCGGCTTCTCTACACGATTCTCCCCGTGATATTGAATAATGATCTCATCGGTGAATCATCGTCAGCGATGCCCTGAGAAAAAAAAATGACACCGCTTCGGCAATGTGTGCTTGCAGTATGTGTAAAAGCAGGATCCACACTTGCATAGACACAATCATCTTTCTTCCATGCATCAAAGCAGGCTTGCGGTAAAATAATGTTTTTCTTTTCGAAAGAGAGGAAGACCCCGGCCTCTGCATCACACTTTATTAATTATTCATAAAAACTTTATAAAGTAATACACCAGTAAGTCTGAAGCCACCATCTTAACAACATCTGTCGCTATTTTCTATCCACTTGATGAAGGGGTGCCGATAGTCCAAGCCTAATACCAAACAGACCTCGCACCTAAACCTAACATCTAAAAGAGGAGGCCTCAGTCAAGCCATATACCTGGTCTGGGGCACACACCAGTTCGGCGCACTCACAGAGACCGCCGGCGTCATCTTCCACCGATCCATCTTCAGAGCAGGTACTGACACCACGACCATGCCAGGTCTGCCATCAACGCCACCACGACGCCAGACAGCGCCATCCTCCCGCGTGAGTCCGTCTACACACATCAATCCTTACCGACAAAAAAAGATTGCAGTCAGGCTGATAATAGTCGAGTGACATTACTTCGTCGGTCCGAACTAAGGAATCTGTTAGAAGAACGCCGAGACTCCACTGCGCCACGCCACCGAGATCCACAGTCGTCGATGCGTAAGATGAAACACCGCTCCACCAAAGACGATGTCCGCTGGTCCCTCGAGCCCATGCACACCTCCAAGACTGACGCCCCCAAGGGGGAAACGACGCAAGAGCGCCGCCGTCATCCGATCTACCGATCTAGGGTTTCCCCTGAGGTAACAGATAGAGGTCTAGAACTTCTCCACGACAATGTCTTCAAGAAGAGAACGACACAGAAGAGAGACGCCATCGTCGGCCTTGGCATCTAGCCGAGTGCAAGGATTTCACCCAGATCTATTCGAAGAACCACCATCTAGTCTTGTGTACGAATTGCCGCCGTCTCTACCCGGGACTGAAAGTAGGATCCAGGCAGCCGTTGCCTGACCAGCCAGCAGCCGTTGCCTGACCAGCCAGCAGCCGCGCCACCAGAGAGCCCTACACCAGACCCCACCGCCGGCCCAGGAGAGGACGACGCCACGTACGCCCAGCAGCCACTGCCGCCAGTCCGTGCCGCCGCGCCCCATGCCTGCGCCACGTCGTCACTAGAAGAAAGTGTCCCGCGCCGCCATCCTTGGGCAGGAGGAGAAGAAGGCCCCCCCCCCCCGCCACCTAGGCCAAGCAGGCTTTGCCCGGCGACCTGCGCCGACAGCAGGGAGGAGGGACAGAGGAGGGGCGAGGGGCGGCAGATCTGGGCTTCCCCCGACCGCCCGCAAAGACGGCACGAGAAGAGGGACGAGGGGTCTGTTACGAGGAGAGGGCGGAGCGGTAAAATAATGCTACTTTGAGGCAGGAAGAAAGTGGCATCCGAGCAAGCAGGTGCTCTGATTTCCTAAACTTTTTCTATAACACCAATCAGGCAATGGAGGGCACCAGTGTCAAATGAAACAAAAGTGAATTTAATAGTGCTTTTAGCCTACTTTGTTTTAATATTGTCCGTATGTGATTGGTGCAAATGAAGAGAAAGAAAAAACAATAAAGAATACACTTTACCTATATGTAAGCCGTGTGGAAATTAATTTTTGGTTAGTCGATTTTTGAGACGTTGATTTCTGCTTTAAGATTCGTGTATTTAACTTTCTGGGTTCATATGCGTGTTGTTTGGCCTGTGTTTTCTTTACTGACCCATATTCAGGCCAATCAATTCTTTAATGGGCCGAAGCCTATTCCAGTGCGTCATTGCCTTCTTCATTCTCTTTTGGCTTTTTTACTTTTTTGTTTTTATGTGTTTTTTGTTTTTTTCCTTTCCTTTATTAGTTGATTTTTGGGTATCTTTGGATGTTGGGTTAGTGTATTAAAATTTCACTGTTATATGATTGTTCTTTGCATATTAAAAAATTGCAAGTTGTGTGAAAGTTTTTTATATTTTTATATTTTATTTTTTCTTACAGGAAAATACCAACGCCATTAATTCATTCTTTCTTAAAAAACTTCATGATTTTGATATTGTGCTGTTATTTTATTTTCATTCTACTTTAAGGGTAATACCAATGACACTAATTCATTCGCTCTTAGATTGTTTTGCAAAAATTCCACTTTTATATGCTTATTCTCACATATTTTTAAAACCCCCAATTTTATGTCTATTTTGTGCAAATTTTGTCACTTTTTGTCTTTGATTGTTTTTTCCATTTTCTTTCTTTCTAAATGATACTTTTTTTGAACACAGTACAGATGCAAGCGCTCATATACATGCGCATACACTCACCCTATGAACGCACACACGTACACCCTACCCCTATGAGCACTACTATCGCCGGAAATCTTGAAATAAATCCATAAATAAATCCGAGCACCAGGATTTGAACCCTGATGGGCTGGGGATACCACAGTCCCTCAAACCATCCAACCACAGGTTGGTTCGCTTTCTAAATGGTACTTAATACCACTAATTCATTCTTCCTATTTTAATTTTGTTAGTTTTATCTTATTTTTTATTTTCTTTTATTTTAAAGGGTAATACTAATGTCGATAATTCATTACTTATTAGTAAGTTTCTTTTTTGTGAGATTCCACTATTATATGCTTATTATAAAAACATATATTTTTTGTGTAAATTGCGTGCAAATTCATCATTATTTTTATTTATTGTTCCACTTTCTTTCTTATTAAAGTTAAAGACCAAAGCTGCTAATTCATTCCATTTTAGAAAATTTATATTTTATCTCTGTGTAATTATAAATGCAAGTACTAAATAATATGTTTAAATTATGGCAGAATGTAAAAATTGAGTAGGGCGTTTCGGTGCCCAAGCTCATCTGCACCCGGTTAGAAAAAAATCATAAATATTTCAAAACAAATTCAAAAAATTCCAATTCTTTTTTGTGCAGTAGGAAATTTGATGCGTGAGGCCCACTCCAAATTTCAAGTCATTTGGATATATGAGCAGCTCTCAGCAAAGAAGACAAATCAGGCTAAAACAATACCTAAACAGTAAACATTTTTACAGACCCCCAATTTGTCTTTTTTGCCGAGAGCTCCTCAAATGTCCAAATGATTTGAAATTTGGGGCGGACCTCACGTATCAAATTTTCTACAGCACAAAAACATTTTTGAATTTTTTGAGTTTTTCTAGTATTTTTTTGATTTTTTTCGTCAGTGCGGGTGCAGATGAGCTCGGGTGCAGAGATGGATTTTCGGTAAAAAATGCACTACTATATACTTATTCTTTGCGCATTTCTAAAAGTGTAATTTCAGTGCAAAGTTGTTGGCAAGTTTTTAAACGTTTTTTATTTTCTTTCTTCTTAAAGCTTTCATTATTTCTTAGAAAAATTTATTATTTTAACTGTATTTTAGTTTTCTAATTTATTTCTTTTAAAAGGGTAATACCAATGCCACAAATTCATGTTTTCCTAGAAAACTTATTATTTTATTACTTTTTAATTTTAACTATATATTTTTCTTTTGTAAGTGTAATACCAATGTCACTAATCCATTCTTTTTAGAAAAAATGTGAAAAATTAACTATTATATGCTTATTTTTGCACATTATGATAATACATTTTATGTGTAAATTTTGTCCTTATTTGTTTTGTTTTTATTTTATTTATTATTAAAGGTAATAGCGATGTCACTAATTCATTCCCTCTTACTCCCTCTGTTTCAATTTATAGTGCGCATAGTTGCTAGCTCTTATACCAATGCAATGAGCTGGAGCTGTACTTTGTACCAAAATGACCCTGCATGCACGTTCTGCCCACACCCATGTGCAAGCACTGCTGTGTGTCCCTGGTTTCCATGCAAGGGGTAATTTGTCCAAACCACCAGCATGCACGCACTACATTTCGGAATGTGAGCAAAAAATCTATGCGCACTATAAAATGGAATGAAGGGAGTAGAAAACTTCTTTTTTGCATAAATTCCACTCCTATATGATTATTCTTGCATATTATACAAATGCACATTTTTTTGTAAATTATGTGCTATTTGTAATTATTTTTTGCATTACCTTATTCATTCCCCGTTAGAAAACTTTATTTTTTTTTGTTTTTCTTTATTTTTGTTTTTGTTCATCAATTGGTTGTTTTTTTTGCGTTGACCAAAGAAGTTGTGGGCTTGTGTTAGTTTTGTATGAAAAAGGCTAAAGTTGTGCTATAACACTAAAATTGAGTAAAACATGTTTTGGCTATGTCGATTGGTTAGAATCGACTGGCCCAAATCATAGAATCAGGCAACTTCCCCGTAGTTATTCCTTCTCATGAAACTTCTTTTTTGCGAAAATGCCACTATCATATGCTTGTTCCGCATCCTATAAAAACCACAGTTTGTGTGTAAACTATGCGCTATTTTTTTCATTATTTGTTTAATTTTTTTCATTTCCTTTCTTCTTAATGGTTACACCCGTGACACTAATTCATTCTCCCTTAAAAAACTCCATTTTTTTAGATTTGCTTTATTTTATGATATTTCTTCTTTAAGGATAATGCTAATGCCACCAATTCATTCTTTAGAATTTTTTTCTTGCAAAAATTTCACTATTATATGCGTATTCTTGCATACATTACCAAAAAACGCAAATTATGTGTAAATTTTGTCATTATTTGTTTATTTTTCTCATTTTATTTCTTCGTTTAGGGTAATACCAATGCCACTAATTCATTTTCCTTCAAAATATTTCTGCTGTTTAGGTTTTTTATGTTACTCCTATAAAGGATGCTGGAGGATCGCAATTTTGGCGCCTTGCGGGCGGAGAGGCCCTCCGAGTCATCCGTTATCGGGCAGCTTGCCGTGACGGCCTCTCGAGGACGATGTGAGTTGTCGGATCTGCCTAGATGGCTCATGCCTGGGAGACCCAGCTAGGATGTCCATGACGTGTGGAACGTGTGTCGGCCTGGGGCCACCATCATTAGGAATAGTCTGTGCGCCGACGAACCACCCAACGGGCTTGACGAGGAAGCCAGGAGCAGGGGGAAGGTGGTGGCATGGGAGCCGCAGCTGGAGGTCCTGGCCCACGAGGCCGTCGGCACCTTCTGGACGCACTGCGGCTGGAACTCGACGGTGGAGAGCTTGTGCGCCGGCGTCGCGGACCAGACGGTGAACGCGAGGTACGTGACGGTTTAAGTGAAGCATGAGAGATCAATAGTTTCTTTAAAAGAAATCCACCACCGTGCTCTAAAAGATCTAAGTGAAGCACATAGAGCAAAATTATAACGCTTAAAAAATATAAGTGAAGCACATAGAGCAAAACTACATAGCTTAAAAAGATATAAGTGAAGCACATAGAGCAAAATTATAATGCTCAAAAGATATAAGTGAAGCACATAGAGTATTCTATCAAATTTTAATTCATGTATGGCTCTCTCAAAAGGTGTGTACAGCAAGGATGATTGTGGCATACTAAAACACAAAGACAAAAATAATACAAGACGCTCCAAGCAAAACACATATCATATTGGTGAATAAAAATATAGCTCCAAGTAAATTACCGATGGAAGTGGACGAAAGAGGGGATGCCTTCTGGGGCATCCCCAAGCTTTGACTTTTTGGTGTCCTTGGATTATCTTGGGGGTGCCATGGGCATCCTCAAGCTTAGGCTCTTGCCACTCCTTGTTTCATAATCCATCAAAAGAATTCACCCAAAACTTGAAAACTTCACAACACAAAACTTAAAGTAGGAAACTCGTGAGCTCCGTTAGCGAAAGAAAACCAAAGACCACTTCAAGGTACTGTAATGAACTCATTCTTTATTTATATTGGTGTTAAGCCTACTGTATTCCAACTTCTCTATGGATTATAAACTATTTTACTAACCATAGATTCATCAAAATAAGCAAACAATACACGAAAAACAGAATCTGTCAAAAACAGAACAGTTTGTAGTAATCTATAGCTAGCGCAAGATCTGGAACCCCAAAAATTCTAAAATAAATTGCTGGACGTGAGGAATTTATCTATTAATCATCTGCAAAAAGAATTAGCTAAATAGAACTTTTCAAATAAAAATGACAGAAGTTCTCGTGAGCACTAAAGTTTCTGTTTTTACAGCAAGTTCAACAAGACTTTCCCCAAGTCTTCCCAACGGTTCTACTTGACACAAACACTAATTAAACACAAAAAAACACAACCAAAACAGAGGCTAAATAATTTATTTATTACTAAGCAGGAGCAAAAAGCAAGGAATAAAAATAAAATTGGGCTGCCTCCCAACAAGCGCTATCGTTTAACGCCCCTAGCTAGGCATAAAAGCAAGGATAGATCTAGGTATTGCCATCTTTGGTAGGCAATCCATAAGTGGATCTCATGATAGTTTCATATGGCAATTTTATTTTCTTTCTTGGAAAGTGTTCCATGCCCTTTTTTAATGGAAATTGAAATCTAATATTCCCTTCCTTTATATCGATAATCGCACCAACCGTTCTAAAGAAAGGTCTACCAAGAATAATAGAGCAAGAAGGATTGCAATCTATATCAAGAACAATGAAATCTACGGGCACATAATTCCTATTTGTAACAATAAGAACATCATTAATCCTTCTCATAGGTTTCTTAATAGTAGAATCCGCAAGATGCAAGTTTAGAGAGCAATCATCAAAATTACGGAAATCTAGCAAATCACACAAAGTCTTGGGAATAGTGGAGACACTAGCACCCAAATCACACAAAGCATAAAACTCATGATCTTTAATTTTAATTTTAATAGTTGGTGCCCACTCATCATAGAGTTTTCTAGGGATAGAAACTTTCAACTCAAGTTTTTCTTCATAAGATTGCATCAAGGCATCAACAATATGTTCGGTGAAGGCTTTCTTTTGACTATAAGCATGTGGAGAATTTAGCACGGACTGAAACAAGGAAATACAATCAATTAAAGAGCAACTTTCATAATTAAATTCCTTGAAATCCAATATAGTGGGTTTAGCAACATCTAGATTTTTATTTCTTTCAATCCCACTTTCATCAATTTCATCATAAAGATCTAAATACTCCGAATTTTTAGAACGCCTTCTAGGTAAAGAAAGATCATATTCAGTTGCATCAAGATTCATATTGCAAAACAAAGATTTAATAGGGGACACATCAATAACTTTTAGATCTTCATCTTGATTTTCATAGGAATTCGGTTTAGCGGCCATCTTATTGACTAAGGTGGCTTGCATATCCGAAATTTCAGCAGTCATCTTTTCTAGACAAGCAATTTGGGATCTTATACCATCAAATTCTTTAGACATATCATCAAGCTCTTTATTCATATAACTCATAAAACTTTTTTGTTCCTTAAGCTCGTTTCTAAAGAAATTATTATGCTCAAACTGCAAAACCATAAACTTCCTAACGTTGGTTTCGATCTCCTCTAACCTTTTAAGGTGAAGATCACCAAATCTCGGTTGAGCCATCGCCACAAACAAGCAAACTAGCACACGAGCAAACAAGAGCAAACGGGCAAAAGAGGCAAATAGAGAGGGAGGATAGAGAGAGAGAGGGCGAATAAAATGGCAATGATGAAGTGGGGGAGAGGAAAACGAGAGGCAAATGGCAAATAATGTAATGCGAGAGATAGAGATTGTGATGGGTACTTGGTATGTTGACTTTTTGCGTAGACTCCCCGGCAACGGCGCCAGAAATCCTTTTGCTTCCTCTTGAGCTTGCGTTGGTTTTCCCCGAAGAGGAAGGGATGATGCAGCAGAGTAGCGTAAGTATTTCCCTCAGTTTTTGAGAACTAAGGTATCGATCCAGTAGGTGGCCACGCTCAAGTCCCTCGTACCTGCACAAAACGATAGCTACTCGCAACCAACGCGATTAGGGGTTGTCAATCCCTTCACGGTCACTTACGAGAGTGAGATCTGATAGATATCATATTTTTGATATTTTTGGTATAGAGATGCAAAGTGAAAAGTAAAAGGCAAAGTAAAAAAGCAAAGTAAGATTAAAGTGATGGAGATTGATATGACGAGAATAGACCCGGGGGCCATAGGTTTCACTAGTGGCTTCTCTCAAGAGCATAAGTATTCTACGGTGGGTGAACAAATTACTGTTGAGCAATTGACAGAATGGAGCATAGTTATGAGAATATCTAGGAATGATCATGTATATAGGCATCACGTCCGTGACAAGTAGACCGAAACGATTCTGCATCTACTACTATTACTCCACTCATCGACCGCTATCCAGTATGCATCTATAGTATTAAGTTAAAAACAGAGTAACGCCTTAAGCAAGATGACATGATGTAGAGAGATAAATTCATGCAATATGAAATAAACCCCATCTTGTTATCCTCGATGGCAACGATACAATACGTGCCTTGCTGCCCCTTCTGTCACTAGGAAAGGACACCGCAAGATCAAACCCAAAAGCTAAGCACTTCTCCCATGGCAAGAACTACCAATCTAGTTGGCCAAACCAAACGGATAATTCGAAGAGACTTGCAAAGATAACCAATCATACATAAAATAATTCAGAGAAGATTCAAATATTATTCATAGATAGACTTGATCATAAACCCACAATTCATCGGTCTCAACAAACACACCGCAAAAAGAAGATTACATCGAATAGATCTCCACAAGAGAGGGGGAGAACTTTGTATTGAGATCCAAAAAGAGAGAAGAAGCCATCTAGCTACTAACTATGGACCCGAAGGTCTGAGGTAAACTACTCACACTTCATCGGAGAGGCTATGATGATGTAGAAGCCCTCCGTGATGACAGCCCTCTCCGGCGGAGCTCCGGAACAGGCCCCAAGATGGGATCTCGTGGATACAGAAAGTTGCGGGGGTGGAATTAGGTTTTTGGCTCATGTTCTGACCGTTTGGGGGTACGTAGGTATATATAGGAGGAAGGAGTACGTAAGTGGAGCACCGAGGGGCCCACCACCCTCGTGACCGCCTCTTTGATGCCTTGGCGTAGGGTCCAAGTCTCCTGGATCACGTTCGGTGAGAAAATCATGTTCCCGAAGGTTTCATTCCGTTTGGACTCCGTTTGATATTCTGTTTCTTTGAAACACTGAAATAGGCAAAAAAACAACAATTCTGGGCTGGGCCTTTGGTTAATAGGTTAGTCCCAAAAATAATATAAAAGTGGAAAATAAAGCCCAATATAGTCCAAAACAGTACATAATATAGCATGGAGCAATCAAAAATTATAGATACGTTGGAGACGTATCAACAACATCTGTCGCTATTTCTATCCACTTGATGAAGGAGTGTCGATAGTCCGAGCCTAATACCAAACAGACCTCGCACCTAAGCCTAACATCCAAAAGAGGAGGCCTTAGCCAAGCCATATACCTGGTCTGAGGCACACACCAGTCCGGCGCACTCACAGAGGCCGCCGCCGTCATCTTCCACTGATCCATCTTCAGAGCAGGTACTGACACCACGACCATGCCAGGTCTGCCATGGACGCCACCACGACGCCAGACTGCGCCATCCTCCCGCGCGAGTCCGTCTACACACATCGATCCTTACCGACAGAAAAAGATTGTAGTCAGGCTGATAATGGTCGAGTGACATTACTTCGTCGGTCCGAACTAAGGAATCTGTTAGAAAAACGCCGAGACTCCACTGCGCCACGCCACCGAGATCCATAGTCGTCGATGCGTAAAATGAAACACCGCTCCACCAAAGATGCTATCCGCTGGTCCCTCGAGCCCGTGCACACCTCCAAGACTGACGCCCCAAGGGGGAAACGACGCAAGAGCGCCGCCGTCATCTGATCTACCGATCTAGGGTTTCCCTGGAGGTAACAGATAGAGGTCTAGAACTTCTCCATGACGACGTCTTCAAGAAGAGAACGACACAGAAGAGCGCCGCCATCATCGGCCTTGGCATCTAGCCGAGCGCAAGGATTTCACCCAGATCTATTCGAAGAGCCACCATCTAGTCTTGTGTACGAATTGCCGCCGTCTCTACCCGGGACTAGAAGTAGGATCCAGGCAGCCGTCGCCTGACCAGCTAGCAGCCGCGCCACCAGAGAGCCCTACACCAGACCCCACCGCCAGCCCAGGAGAGGACGACGCCACGTACGCCCAGCAGCCACTGCCGCCAGTCCGTGCCGCCGCACCCCATGCCTGCGCCACGTCGCCACTAGAAGAAAGTGCCCCGCGCCGCCATCCTTGGGCAGGAGGAGAAGAAGGCCCCGCCGCCACCTAGGCCAAGCAGGCTTTGCCCCGCGACCTGCACCGACAGCAGGGAGGAGGGATAGAGGAGGGGCGAGGGGTGGCAGATCTGGGCTTCCCCTGACCGCCCGCAAAGACGGCGCGAGAAGAGGGACGAGGGGTCTGTTACGAGGAGAGGGCGGAGTGGTAAAATAATGCTACTTCGAGGCAGGAAGGAAGTGGCATCCGAGCAAGCAGGTGCTCCGATTTCCTAAACATTTTCTATGACACCAATCGGGCAATGGAGGGCACCGGTGTCAAATGAAACAAAAATGAATTTAACAGTGCTTTTAGCCTACTTTGTTTTAATATTGTCCGTATGTGATTGATGCAAATGAAGAGAAAGAAAAAAACAATAAAGAATACACTTTACCTATATGTAAGCCGTGTGGAAATTAATTTTTGGTTAGTCGATTTTTGAGACATTGATTTCTGCTTTAAGATTCGTGTATTTAATTTTCTGGGTTCATATGCGTGTTGTTTGGCCTGTGTTTTCTTTACTGACCCATATTTTGGGCCAATCAATTCTTTAATGGGCCCAAGCCTATTCCAGTGCGTCATTGCCTTCTTCGTTCTCTTTTGTTTTTTTTGTTTTTTATGTATTTTTTCTTTTTTTCCTTTCCTTTATTAGTTGATTTTTGGGTATTTTTGGATGTTGGGTTAGTGTGTTAAAATTTCACTGTTATATGATTATTCTTTGCATATTAAAAAATTGCAAGTTGTGTGAAAGTTTTTATATTTTATTTCTTCTTACAGGAAAATACCAACGCCATTAATTCATTCTTTCTTAAAAAACTCCATTATTTTGATACTGTCCTAGCTGTTATTTTATTTTCATTCTACTTTAAGGGTAATACCAATGACACTAATTCATTCGCTCTTAGATTGTTTTGCAAAAATTCCACTTTTATATGCTTATTCTCACATATTTTTAAAAAACCCAATTTTGTGTCTATTTTGTGCAAATTTTGTCACTTTTTGTCTTTGAATATTTTTTCTATTTTCTTTCTTTCTAAATGATATTTTTTGAACACAGTACAGACGCAAGCGTTCATATACATGTGTATACATCCACCCCTATGAACGCACACACGCACACCCTACCCCTATGAGCACCACTATCGCCGAAAATCCTGAAATAAATCCAGGAATAAATGCGAGCACCAGAATTTGAACCCTGATGGGCTGAGGATACCACAGTCCCTCAAACCATCCAACCACAGGTTGGTTCTCTTTCTAAATGGTACTTAATACCACTAATTCATTCTTCCTTAGAAATTTTAATTTTGTTAGTTTTATCTTATTTTTTATTTTCTTTCATTTTGAAGGGTAATACAAATGTCACTAATTCATTACTTATTAGTAAGTTTCTTTTTTCTGAGCTATTATATGCTTATTATAAAAACATATATTTTTTGTGTAATTATTTTTATTTATTAGTAAGTTTCGTCATTATTTTTATTTATTGTTCCACTTTCTTTCTTATTAAAGATAAATACCAAAGCTACTAATTCATTCCATTTTAGAAAATTTATATTTTATTTGTGTGTAATTATAAATGCAAGTACTAAATAATATGTTTAAATTATGGTAGAATGTAAAAATTGAGTAGAGTGTTTCGGTGCCCAGGCTCATCTGCACTCGGTTAGAAATAAAATCGTAAATATTTCAAAACAAATTCAAAAAATGCCAATTCATTTTTGTGCAGTAGGAAATTTGATGCGTGAGGCCCGCTCCAAATTTCAAGTCATTTGGACATATGAGCAGCTCTCAGCAAAAAAGACAAACCAGGCTAAAACAATACCTGAAGAGTAAACATTTTTACACACTCCCAATTTGTCTTTTTTGCCGAGAGCTCCTCAGATGTCCAAACGATTTGAAATTTGGGGAGGACCTCACGTATCAAATTTTCTACAGCACAAAAACATTTTTGAAAATTTTGAGTTTTTCTAGTATTTGTTTTGATTTTTTTCGTCAGCGCGGGTGCAGATGAGCTCGGGTGCAGAGATGGATTTTCGGTAAAAAATGTACTATATACTTATTCTTTGCGCATTTCTAAATGTGTAATTTCAGTGCAAAGTTGTTGGCAAGTTTTTAAAGGTTTTTTATTTTCTTTCTTCCTAAAGGGTTTCATTATTTCTTAGAAAAATTTATTATTTTAACTTTATTTTAGTTTTTTAATTTATTTCTTTTGAAAGGGTAATACCAATGCCACAAATTCATGTTTTCCTAGAGAACTTATTATTTTATTATTTTTTAATTTTAACTATATATTTTTCTTTTGTAAGTGTAATACCAATGTCACTAATCCATTCTTTTTAGAAAAAATGTGAAAAATTAACTATTATATGCTTATTTTTGCACATTATGATAATGCATTTTATGTGTAAATTTTGTCCTTATTTGTTTTGTTTTTATTTTATTTCTTATTAAAGGTAATAGCGATGTCACTAATTTATTCCCTCTTAGAAAACTTCTTTTTTTGCATAAATCCCACTCCTATATGCTTATTCTCGCATATTATACAAATGCACATTTTTTTGTAAATTATGTGCTATTTGTAATTATTTTTTGCATTACCTTATTCATTCCCCGTTAGAAAACTTTATTTTTTAGTTTTTCTTTATTTTTGTTTTTGTTCATCAATTGGCTGGTTTTTTTTGCGTTGGCCAAAGAAGTTGTGGGCTTGTGTCAGTTTTGTATGAAAAAGACTAAAGTTGTACTATAACACTAAAATTGAGTAAAACATGTTTTGGTTATGTCGATTGGTTAGAATCGACTGGCCCAAATCATAGAATCAGGCAACTTCCCCGTAGTTATTCCTTCTCATGAAACTTCTTTTTTTTTGCGAAAATGCCACTATCATATGCTTGTTCCGCATCCTATAAAAAACCAAAGTTTGTGTGTAAACTATGCGCGATTTTTTCATTATTTGTTTAAATGTTTTCATTTCCTTTCTTCTTAATAGTTACACCCGTGACACTAATTCATTCTCCCTTAAAAAACTCCATTTTTTAGATTTGTTTTATTTTATGATATTTCTTCTTTAAGGATAATACTAATGCCACCAATTCATTCTTTAGAATTTTTTCCTTGCAAAAATTTCACTATTATATGCGTATTCTTGCATACATTACCAAAAAACGCAAATTATGTGTAAATTTTGTCATTATTTGTTTATTTTTCTCATTTTATTTCTTCGTTTAGGGTAATACCAATGCCACTAATTCATTTTCCTTCAAAATATTTCTGTTGTTTAGTTTTTTATGTTACTCCTATAAAGGATGCTGGAGGATCGCAATTTTGGCGCCTTGCGGGCGGAGAGGCCCTCCGAGTCATCCGTTATCGGGTAGCTTGCCGTGACGGCCTCTCGAGGGCGATGCGAGTTCTCGGATCTGCCTAGATGGCTCTGTTGGGGAACATAGTAATTTCAAAAAAATTCCTACGCACACGCAGGATCATGGTGATGCATAGCAACGAGAGGGGAGAGTGTCGTCCACGTACCCTCGTAGACCGTTAAGCGAAAGCGTTATGACAACGCGGTTGATGTAGTCGTATGTCTTCACGATCGACCGATCCTCAGTACCGAACATACGGCACCTCTGCGTTCAGCACATGTTCAGCTCGATGACGTCCCGCAAACTCATGATCCAGTAGAGCTCGGGGAAGAGTTTCGTCAGCACGAGGCGTGGTGATGATGTTGATGAAGCTACCGCAGCAGGGCTTCGCCTAAACACCGCTACAATATGACCGAGGTGGATTATGGTGGAGGGGGGCACCGCACACGGCTGGGAGAGATCTTAGCGATCAACTTGTGTGTCTAGAGGTGCCCCCTGCCCCCGTATATAAAGGAGCAAGGGGGGAGAGGCGACCGGCCAGGAGGAGGCGCGCCAGGTAGGAGTCCTACTCCTACCAGGAGTAGGACTCTCTCCTTTCCTAGTTGGAGTAGGAGAAGGGGGAAGGAGGAGGGAGAGAGGAAGGAAAGGGGGCGCCGCCCCCCTCCTTGTCCAATTTGGACTAGAGGGAGAGGGGGCGCGCGGCCTGCCCTGGCCGCCCCTCCTCTTCTCCACTAAGGCCCATCTTGGCCCATTAACCCCCCCCCCCCCCGGGGGGGGGGTCCGGTAACCCCCGGTACTCCAGTAAAATCCCAATTTCACCCGAAACACTTACGATATCCAAATATAGGCTTAAAATATATCAATCTTTATGTCTTGACCATTTCGAGACTCCTCGTCATGTCCTTGATCACATCCGAGGCTCCGAACTTCCTTCGGTACATCAAAACACATAAACTCATAATATAACCGTCATCGAACTTTAAGCGTGCGGACCCCACGGGTTCAAGAACTATGTAGACATGACTGAGATATGTCTCCGGTCAATAACCAATAGTGGAACCTGGATGCTCATATTGGTTCCTACATATTCTACGAAGATCTTTATCGGTCAAACCGCACAACACTATATGTTGTTCTTTTTGTCATCGGTATGTTACTTGCCCGAGATTCGATCATCGGTATCCAATACCTAGTTCAATCTCGTTACCGGCAAGTCTCTTTACTCATTCCGTAATACATCACCCCGTAACTAACTCATTAGTTATCATGCTTGCAAGGCTTATAGTGATGTGTATTACCAAGAGGGCCCAGAGATGACAATCAGAGTGACAAATCTTAATCTTGATCTATGCCAACTCAACAAGTACCATCGGAGACACCTGTAGAGCACCTTTATAATCACCCAGTTACGTTGTGACATTTGGTAGCACACAAAGTGTTCCTCCGGTATTCAGGAGTTGCATAATCTCATAGTCATAAGAACATGTATAAGTCATGAAGAAAGCAATAGCAGTAAACAAACGATCAAGTGCTAAGTTAACGGAATGGGTCAAGTCAATCACATCATTCTCCTAATGATGTGATCCCATTGATCAAATAACAACTCATGTCTATGGTTAGGAAACTTAACCATCTTTGATCAATGAGCTAGTCAAGTAGAGGCATACTAGTGACACTATGTTTTTCTATGTATTCACACATGTATTATGTTTCCGGTTAATACAATTCTAGCATGAATAATAAACATTTATCATGATATAAGGAAATAAATAATAACTTTATTATTTCCTATAGGGCATATTTCCTTCAGGTTCATGCCTGGGAGACCCAGCTAGGATGTCCATGACATGTGGAACACGTGTCGGCCTGGGGCCACCATCATTAGGATTAGTATGTGCCCTGGCCCATGCGTGAGAGCCTTGACGGACCCGCATGTCGGTGTTTTGGGCGGAACCGGTCGCGTAAGATGGGCATGCGGTGCGGCCGCGCGCATGGTGTGGTGGCACCAACCGCGCTCGTTCGATGCGACCAACCCAGAGAGGGCCCTCTGCGTCGTCTGTTGTCGGGTGGTTTGCCGCAAGGGCCTCTCACAGGCGATGCCAGCCGTTCGATCTATCAGACGGTGATGGCTCTATATTTTACGCATTTATAGATCTCATTTGTTGCATGTTCTCTTTATATGCCATGTCCCATTGAACCAAATATGTGTCCATTATGCATGATTACCAGGGTTTTTTTGCACTTTTCATTGTGAGCATTGCATATTTGTGGTTTATTTAGTTTTTATTAGTTTTTTGTTTTTTTGTGTCTACACGTGTTTTGGAGCAACCTAGGATCAAACATGAGGAAAGGCCAAAGACAGGTTAAATACGGAGGATAGATGATGCGAGACTTACGCATTTGGAAGGCCAAAAAAGTAATTTCTCCAAAGTGATACATACCAAAATCTAATACCCTTCGTGTGTTGGCGTCGCTCTCATGATTCCAGTGAGCCCAAGAACGTCAAAATCACAATCAGTATGAAGAAACGGGGACCAAAACACCAAAGACCTCGAGAGTGCAAGACAACATTTGGTACAACCGCGTGCGGTCGTATAGGCGGTCATACCAAGTGTTGAAATCCCCGAATGTTGCCTTTCCAGATTAGATTCTTCTCTGATTTCATCCCCATTGATGAGTGTTATTTTTACGCTCATCAAACCGAAGTTTAAACCGAGTTATTTCCTAAAAACCGAGATATCCACTCCGATATTGCCCCTAATGACTAATGAATGCAAAGGATTCCAAGTACCCTATCTTTATTTGTTTCCACAGAAAATGGGCTATTTGTGGACGAAATTAAGCCAATACATGGAAAGGAGTAAGGAGGAAATAATGGAGATCAAGTGGGAGGCACACATGACGAAAGAGAGCAAAGACAACGCACACGCTTGTTGCTACCTCTTGAGCACTTGCGTTGGTTTTCCCTTGAAGAGGAAAAGGTGATGCAGTAGAGTACGTAAGTATTTCCCTCAGTTTTTGAGAACCAAGGTATCAATCCAGTAGGAGGCTATGCGCGAGTCCCTCGCAGCTACACAAAACAAATAAATCCTCGCAACCAACGCGATAAGGGGTTGTCAATCCCTACACGGTCACTTACGAGAGTGATATCTGATAGATATGATAAGATAATATTTTTGGTATTTTTATGATAAAGATGCAAAGTAAAATAAAAGCAATGAAAATAACTAAGTATTGGAAGATTAATATGATGAAGATAGACCCGAGGGCCATAGGTTTCACTAGTGGCTTCTCTCAAGAGCATAAGTATTTTACGGTGGGTGAACAAATTACTGTTGAGCAATTGACAAAATTGAGCATAGTTATGAGAATATCTAGGTATGATCATGTATATAGGCATCACGTCCAAGACAAGTAGACCGACTCCTGCCTGCATCTACTACTATTACTCCACACATCGACCGCTATCCAGCATGCATCTAGAGTATTAAGTTCATAAGAACAGAGTAACGCCTTAAGCAAGATGATATGATGTAGAGGGATAAATTCATGCAATATGATAAAACCCCCATCTTGTTATCCTCGATGGCAACAATACAATACGTGCCTTGCTGCCCCTACTGTCATTGGGAAAGGACACCGCAAGATTGAACCCAAAGCTAAGCACGTCTCCCATTGCAAGAAAGATCAATCTAGTAGGCCAAACCAAACTGATAATTCGAAGAGACTTGCAAAGATAACCAATCATACATAAAAGAATTCAGAGAAGATTCAAAACTTGATCATAAACCCACAATTCATCGGTCTCAACAAACACACTGCAAAAAGAAGATTACATCAAATAGATCTCCACAAGAGAGGGGGAGAACTTTGTATTGAGATCCAAAAAGAGATAAGAAGCCATCTAGCTAATAACTATGGACCCTAAGGTCTGAGGTAAACTACTCACATATCATCGGAGAGGCTATGGTGTTGATGTAGAAGCCCTCCGTGATCGATGCCCCCTCCGGCGGAGCTTCGGAACAGGCCCCAAGATGGGATCTCGTGGATATAGAAAGTTACGATGGTGGAATTAGGGTTTTGGCTCCGTATCTTATCATTTGGGGGTACGTAGGTATATATAGGAGGAAGAAGTACGTCGGTGGAGCAACAAGGGGCCCACGAGGGTGGAGGGCGCGCCTGGGGGGGGGGGGGTAGGCGCGCCCCCTACCTCGTGGCTTACCTCTTGGTTGCTTGACGTAGGGTCCAAGTCTCTTGGATCTTGTTTGTTCCAAAAATCACGTTCCCGAAGGTTTCATTCTGTTTGGATTCCGTTTGATATTCCTTTTCTTCGAAACCCTAAAATAGGCAAAAAAACAACAATTCTGGGCTGGGCCTCCGGTTAGTAGGTTAGTCCCAAAAATAATATAAAAATGGATAATAAAGCCCAATAATGTCCAAAATAGAAGATAATATAGAATTGATAAATCAAAAATTATAGATACGTTGGAGACGTATCAAGCATCCCCAAGCTTAATTCCTGCTCGTCCTCGAGTAGGTAAATGATAAAAATAGAATTTTTGATGTGGAATGCTACTAGGCATAATTTCAATGTAATTCTTCTTAATTGTGGCATGAATATTCAGATCCGAAAGATTCAAGATAAAAGTTTAATATTGACATAGAAATAATAATACTTCAAGCATACTAACTAAGCAATTATGTCTTCTCAAAATAACATGGCCAAAGAAAGTTCATCCCTACAAAATCATATAGTTTAGTCATGCTCCATTTTCGTCACACAAGAATGCTCTCATCATGCACAACCCCGATGACAAGCCAAGCAATTGTTTCATACTTTAGTTATCTCAAACTTTATAAACCTTCATGTAATACATGAGCATGAGCCATGGATATAGCACTATGGGTGGAATAGAGTATAATGATGGGGGTTATCTGGAGAAGACAAAAAGGAGAAAGTCTCACATCAACGAGGCTAATCAATGGGCTATGGAGATGCCCATCAATTGATGTTAATGCAAGGAGTAGGGATTGCCATGCAACGGATGCACTAGAGCTATAAATGTATGAAAGCTCAACAAAAGAAACTAGTGGGTGTGCATCCAACTTGCTTGCTCACGAAGACCTAGGGCACTTGAGGAGGCCCATTGTTGGAATATACAAGCGAAGTGCTATAATGAAAAATTCCCACTAGTATATGAAAGTGACAAAACAAGAGACTCTCTATCATGAAGATCATGGTGCTACTTTGAAGCACAAGTGTGGAAAAAAAGATAGTAGCATTGTCCCTTTTCATTTCTCTTTTTTTGGGCCTTCTTTTTTTGGCCTTTCTCCTTTTTTTTATTGGGACAATGCTCTATTAAATGATGATCATCACACTTCTATTTATTTACAACTCAATGATTACAACTCGATACTAGAACAAGGTATGACCCTATATGAATGCCTCCGGCGGTGTACCGGGATATGCAATGAATCAAGTGTGACATGTATGAAAGAATTATGAATGGTGGCTTTGCCACAAATACGATGTCAACTACATGATCATGCAAAGCAATATGACAATGATGAATGTGTCATGATAAACGGGATGGTGAAAAGTTGCATGGCAATATATCTCGGAATGGCTATGGAAATGCCATAATAGGTAGGTATGGTGGCTGTTTTGAGGAAGATATAAGGAGGTTTATGTGTGACAGAGCGTATCATATCACGGGGTTTGGATGCACCGGCGAAGTTTTCACCAACTCTCAATGTGAGAAAGGGCAATGCACGGTATCGAAGAGGCTAGCAATGATGGAAAGGTGAGAGTGCTTATAATTCATGGACTCAACATTAGTCATAAAGAACTCACATACTTATTGCAAAAATCTACAAGTCATCAAAAACCAAGCACTATGCGCATGCTCCTAGGGGGATAGATTGGTAGGAAAAGACCATCGCTCGTCCCCGACCGCCACTCATAAGGAAGACAATCAAAGAACACCTAATGTTTCAAATTTGTTACATAACGTTTACCATACGTGCATGCTACGGGACTTGCAAACTTCAACACAAGTATTTCTCAATTTCACAACTACTCAACTAGAACAACTTTAATATCACTACCTCGATATCTCAAAACAATCATCAAGCATCAAACTTCTCTCAGTATTCAAAACACTCATAAGAAAGTTTTTACTAATCTTGAATACCTAGCATATTAGGATTATTTAAGCAAATTACCATGCTATTTAAGACTCTCAAAATAATCTAAATGGAGCATGAGAGACCAATAGTTTCTATAAAACAAATCCACCACCGTGCTCTAAAAAATATAAGTGAAGTACTAGAGCAAAACTATATAACTCAAAAGATATAAGTGAAGCACATAGAGTATTCTAACAATTTCCGAATCATGTCTCTCTCTCTCAAAAGGTGTGTACAGAAAACATGATTGTGGTAAAATAAAAAGAAAAGACTCAAATCATATAAGACGCTCCAAGCAAAACACAAATAATGCGGTGAATAAAAATATAGCTCCAAGTAAAGTTACCGATGGAAGTAGACGAAAGAGGGGATGCCTTTCGAGGCATCCCCAAGCTTTGGATTTTTGGTGTCCTTAGATTATATTGGGGATGCCATGGGTATCCCCAAGCTTAGGCTCTTGCCACTCCTTGTTCCATAGTCCATCTAATCCTTACCCAAAATTTGAAAACTTCACAACACAAAACTTCAAGTAGAAAATCTCGTGAGCTCCGTTAGCGAAAGAAAACAAAAGACCACTTCAAGGTACTGTAATGAACTCATTATTTATTTATATTGGTGTTAAACCTACTGTATTCCAACTTCTCTATGGTTTATAAACTATTTTACTAGCCATAGATTCATCAAAATAAGCAAACAACACACGAAAAACAGAATCTGTTAAAAACAGAACAGTCTGTAGTAATCTGCAGCTAGCGCAAGATCTGGAACCCTAAAAATTCTAAAATAAATTTATGGACGTGAGGAATTTATCTATTAATCATCTGCAACACGAATTAACTAAATATCACTTTCCAAATAAAAATGGAAGCAGTTCTCGTGAGCGCTAAAGTTTCTGTTTTTTACAGCAAGATTAACAAAACTTTCCCAAGTCTTTCCAACGGTTCTACTTGGCACAAAAATTAATTAAACACAAAAAACGCCGCAGCGGCCTGGGAAAATGTCTCGAGAACAACATGAAAGCCTCGTTTGAACAGGCTACCGGCGTTGTCGGTGTCAAAACCGGCGGATCTCGGGTAGGGGGTCCCGAACTGTGCGTCTAAGGCGGATGGTAACAAGAGGCAGGGGACACGATATTTTACCCAGGTTCGGGCCCTCTTGATGGAGTTAAAACCCTACGTCCTGCTTGATTTATTCTTGATGATATGAGTATTACAAGAGTTGATCTACCACGAGATCGGAGAGGCTAAACCCTAGAAGCTAGCCTATGGTATGATTGTATGTTGTCCTACGGACTAAAACCCTCCGGTTTATATAGACACCCGAGGGGGCTAGGGTTACACAAGGGTGGGTTACAAAGGAGGAGATATACATATCCATATTGCCTAGCTTGCCTTCCACGCCAAGTAGAGTCCCATCCGGACACAAGACGAAGTCTTCAATATTGTATCTTCATAGTCCAACAGTCCGGCCAAAAGATATAGTCCGGCCGTCTGGAGACCCCCTAATCCAGGACTCCCTCAGTAGCCCCTGAACCAGGCTTCAATGACGATGAGTCCGGTGCGCAGTATTATCTTCGGCATTGCAAGGCGGGTTCCTCCTCCGAGTACACCACGGAAAAATTTGAATACAAGGATAGTGTCCAACCCTGCAAAATAAGTTCCACATACCACCGTAGAGAGAATAATATTTCCACAAATCTAATCTGCTGACACGTTTTGGCAACATGACATTATGCCATGGCCCGGTGATTATTCGAACCGTTTCCTTTAACTAGCCCCGCACATAACACGAGGCAGTTTCTTAACACGTCTTGTCAAAGCAGAGATCGTGTCCCCCTTATTACGGGATTCTCATCAATACGGTCGTGAGTAACCCAACCACACCTATAGGGGCGTAAACGGATCGGATCGGATCGGATAATGCTTTTACCATATCCTTTACCATATTTTTTTGTCGGATTCGGAGCGGAGCGGATATTGACCGGATGCGGATTCGAATGCGGATTATATCGGACTACGGATTCGGAGCGGATTCGGAGCGGACTCGGACCAGAAACGGACAAAAAATATCGGATGATACATGCAAAAAAGATGAACCTTTTTCTACTTATCCAAACAATATGAAAACATGTTTTGATCCAACCGCATTACACTAGAGATTGGCCAAAAAATTTAAAGTCATAACTCACACCCATATGGCAACAATATATAGTATCGGTAAAATAATGGTAGCATTACACACGTCCAAAACAAAGGTCATACATAAGAAATACTTAATTCAATGTTCATTTGAAGTTTGTATATATTATAAAGGGCAAGTGGTCGGTCAAGTAGAAGCCCATAGCACATCCTTGACTTCTCTTCAACATGGTATTTCTTCCAGTCCACTTGCAACTTCCTGTGAGAATGATAAGAGATATTTAGATGCTATACTTGACAATAAGAAATGATAATTAGTTGTAGACAATGAACAATCAATTTGTTCGAACACACACGCATTATTCTAAGGTGTATGCATCCACCTGATTAACTTGCAAATTTTTAGCGTGTGTATATATAGAGAGAAGAGAAACATGAGGCATCACATATTATATGCACGCACTATATATACATGTATTGATGTATACACACGACATGCACACACTTATGGCTGTTATATCTTGTATACTTTCTCACATGCAACAAAAACTAGCATGAGATGATGCATGGCTAATTAAATTATATTATAAAATCTGACCGGTAAGTAGGAACACACATATTCACTGTCAGGACTAGGGATTGGTAACCAGCAAGTATATATACGTGATTGGTAACTAGCAAGTAGCAACGGCAACGCACATATTCAAGCATGTGTGTGAGTCCAAAGAAAACAGATAAATATAAAAGAGGCCGACGATCTGACCATAGTTACATCGATTCAGCGAGACGTGTAAGTGCAAGAAGCTAACCCAAGGCCCAAGCAAGCAAGCAGTTGAATTGATATCTAGCTACTAGATTCGCTGCTTTCAATCAGGTGAGTGTAGAGGAGTACGTGCATACAGAGTACATGCTAGACTGCTAGTAGTCACGTTCCTATCAGATTTTACGGCCGCGCCGATGCAAACCCACGTCAGATCCATGGCGGACCGCCGTCCCGACGTGCGTGGGTCGCACGGGCGGACGCTGCCCATCGTCGTATCCGGGCTGCCGAGCATGGCCGCTGTAAGCGTCGGCCACGCCTGTCGGCCGTTGAGGCTCTACGAAGTTGGCGTGCCTGATGTCGTGGCACAGGTGTGCGGCTGCTCACGGCATCAACTGACAGCCGGAAATGATCACAGATCATCGGGCTCTAAACTTGCGCAGGACTTTGTGCATCTACCAAATCACTTACCTCCGTTGTTGGAACGAACTGATCGGCTATGCACATCTTTGACCATCGTTAAACTAACAGAGATGCAAACGGCGGCCGGGGAGAAGCAACAATGCAAGATGGCGATGGAAAGAAGGATATGTACGCACTATCGCCGCTATGCTACCAATTTTGGATGCGGTGACTGCGTACGATTATGGTAGAGTATATGGGGTGACTGCAAATTAACAATCACTAACCTAAATGGGCATACATATGGACCGGACTTTTGGGCTTATTTTGTCGGATATAATCCGGTTTACATACCTCGGATAATCCGCAAAAAATAGCGGATAATCCATATCTGCTGGATAGTAGGGATACCATATCCGCTACCATATCCGTCGGATATCCGATTGGTCAAAATCCGTATCCGTATCCATATCCGGCGGATTCACATAATTGCATACCATATCCTCAAAAACGGGCGCGAATGCGGATTCGGAGCGGAAATTATCCGTACCATTTACATCCCTACACGCCTAGGACTTCTAGATTTTAGGCAAGTCCCAAACGGCCACGAGGAGGATGCTTAATATTCACCCTCTTTATAAAGGGTCAAGGCTTTTACTTTTTTCCTCCCGTGCTCAATCGAATCCCTCCCCCGCCTCGAGTTCTAACACTCAAAGCCTAGGTCAGGTGCTTCGGATCTTCAATCATGTCCGGATCCAGCCTCCAGGGCCGGTGGATGCCCTCCTCCGTCACGGAAGAGGATATAAAGAAGTTGAGGGAGGCAAGATACCTGACCACCGAAGTCTCACATCGGCTGCTCGCCCGAGGGCAGGTCGTCCCTACTCCTGAACCCAATGAAGACGTCGTGTTCATCTCCCACTTCCTCCGAGGACTAGGCCTCACTCTGGATCCCTTCGTAAGGGGTTTGATGTTCTATTACGAGCTTGATTTCCACGATCTAGCTCCGGATTCCTTTCTCCACATCTCGGCATTTATTGTCGCATGTGAGGCCTTCCTCCGCATTACCCCTCACTTCGGCCTGTGGCTCAAGACCTTTGATGTGAAGCCGAAGACGGTCGAAGGGGAGTATGCAGCGTGCGGGGGTGCATTAATAAGCAAGATTGCCGGAGCTCCATGGCCAAAAGGTTCATTTCCAGAGGTGTTCGGATTATGGCAACGGGAGTGGTTCTACATCACCGCTCCCAGAAGTGCCAAGTGGGTAGCTTCCCCCGCCTTTCGCTCGGGCCCTCCACCACAACTGATGTCATGGATCAGCAGGGGGCTGAGCTGAGGTCCAGCCAAGGATGTGCCCATACTGCAGAGCCGCATCCGGGATCTCTTCGAGGGAGATTTTAGTTTAGTTATGGTAGTGCAAGTCATGCTGGTTCATCAAGTCCAGCCTTGCAAATGCCGACCCCTCTGCTTGTGGGAATTCAACCCAGAAGGACCGCACACTATTCAGAATTTCCTCGGCCTGACGCACGAGGAGATGTACAAGTCGTTCTTCGGACCCCAAACAGAGTGTCCGGACACCTCCGAGGACGTGGGCCTGAGCAGCAACCGCACCGCGGCCCAAGTAAGTAATCCTCTAGCCGAACACACTGACTTTCATTTATCATGACGTCATTCTAAAGAATCGCTTTTTGACCAGGACTGGATAACAAAGGCAAAGATGATCCGGTGTTCTGCCCCCCTTCCCGAAGGCTTGGACAATCCGGTGCTGGAAAAGATGCTCGAGCCAACACCTTTCCTGGTGCCCTCAAAGGAAGATGAAGGGGGGAATAAAGAGGGCGAAAGCAGGCCCCCACCGCTACCTATTCCAACCGAGGGAATGGGCGCCTCCGTGAGGGAGGATAACCAAGGGAAGGAATCTGATATTCCCTCGCCCCGGGGGAAGAAGAGGACTACCTCTAATGACCCGGAAACCAAGGTTTCCAAACGGGAGAAGAAAACTCCACCAGAGGGTCCCGCCTCGGAGGGTGCTCTTGCCGCACAAAGTCCGTGCGGGGATCAGCCCTCTAACGAGCTGTAAGTAATCAAAAAGTACTTAATAGTGAAGATATACTACCTTACTTCTGAGGAAGATAACCGAAGCATCTATCTTGCAGTTCGGATCCGAGCCCTTCTCAGCAGAACTCGTCTTCGGGGGATTTTCTTCCAGAGATGATGGAGAGTGCAACGCCTCCTTCGAACTCCCTGGCTCAAGAAGCGGGCGACCTTGAAGTGTCGTCACAGAGAGTTTCTCTAGATCCGGCAAGGCCAGAAGGTAATCCCATGGTCACCCAAAGCCCTCAGTATCCGGCTCTTGAAGAGAGCAATCAAAAGAGTCCGGCACCACTTGGTATGCGGTCGGACATATTGAAGGGTCTGCTAGAGCGAGCGACTATCTCAGAAGAGCACTGTACATTAATGTGTACGGTGATTGAAAGGATTTCGTCCGCCGAAAACGGGTTGCATGAAGCCTTTATGAGTCTACTGATGGGCTTTGAGGTGCGTGGAATGATATGCGTTTGTGGTAGTACCGCACATTTTTAGGCGCGCCCTGTGTAGATAGTAGCCCCTGAGACTCTGGTTGTCGTTGAGAACGACGACGAACAGAGGATCATAGTCCCAGGTAATGACCAGACTGCCCTTATGTGCAGGTGTCTGAAGCTCCGGTGGCTAGCCGGACTGATGGGGTTGCCGAATTAAAACGGCAACTGGATGCGGTGGATGCCGACATCAAGCTTGTTAACAAGCGGCTTGACGAGGCACATGGTAGGTGATATTTATAGTGAATGTCACATAGTAAGAGCAGCGTGATGCCAGTATCTTTAATATGTTGTGACTGCAGATGGAGCTGCCACTGTGGAGGCCCTGCGGGCGGAGCTTGCCCGAGCCAAGGAGCAAGCAAGGAGTAGTAATGCGGCCGCTTTGAAGGCGGCCAAAGAGTTGAAAGCCGAGAAGGCCGCTCATAGCGAGAGCAAAGAGAAAATGGCCGAAATGGCTGTGAAGTTAAAAGACACTGCCGACCGCTGCCAGTTTCATGAGGAAGAAAACCGGGCGAAGGCTACAGACCTTGAAAAGGCCACAATGGCTACCAAAGACACCCGCTCTGCTATGAGAGCGAAGAAGGAGGAACTGCGTGAAGCCGGGGACATTGTGGCTGGGAAGCCCTTTATGCTGTGGAGGAAGTTCGGCGATCCACGGTATGCCCCTCTAGATTGGTTGTAGAGTTCGACCGACGCATATCTGGACTTAGCGGCGAGCACTGTCGATGCGACCGAATACTTCTGAGATCAGACAGATCGTGAAGTGGACAAGCTGTTCTGGTCGCAATTTAACGTTCCAGAGCGTCCGCTTCCATTGACTGATCAGCTTGCCAAATGGGCCGAACTCAATAGATTGTCCGGACTCGCCATGAGGTCTGTCGTGGATCATCTGTGGCCGAAAAGGCCAAAGCCGAGCATCTATTTTAGCTTGGTGCAGCAGTTCCTTGGTGCGGTGTCGCGCATTAATGCGATGAAGAGGTCGGCGTGCATAGAAGGCTCGCGGATGGCCCTTGCCCGTGTCAAAACATACTGGGCGGAGATGGATGCCACCATTATCGCGGCGCAGGGTTCAGCCATAGGCCGAGTGGCTGCCGAGCACTATTTTGAAGAAGTTCTTGAGGGCGCTCGTACGATAGAGGCCCAGTGCTTGAAGAATGTTATGTTTGAGTGACATGTATTCCCATTGTAAGGACAACGTTTTATTGAATTTATCAAGGTTGTATTTATACTTTTGCCCGAAAGTATTGTGATGCCTCCTGTGCGGCCGTTTTATGTATACATGTAGATAACCTGAAAGATTGCAGTCGTCGGCTTCAGCCCCCACGCATATAATGTGGGGGTGTTCGCAGAAGACGCGTACTCACACTTAATCCAACGTCTTGGTCCTAATAAGGAGGTGATAGCGCAGCGAACTAGGCAACCGGACTATAATGCTTTAACACTTTCACTTAGCCATAGGAGTTTGACAGTGGGGCTACTATATAGCCCCTGGTGGCTCTGCACTCGTCCGGATTCGGGGTGCGTACATGCCTGGCCGGGAAACGGCCCTTCGTTAATGCGGAGGAATCCCGAAGATTCCAATAGGTCATCGAGTGGTTGACCAGTCTCACGCTATATCATGACAGTCAGTTTTAGGCTTTCTCTACTGAGGTGCTCGTCCAGATGAACCAGGGCACAATCGCAGTAGTTCTCCTGGTGCCGCCTTAGCCGATAGAGCGGAATGTAAGGCAGCAAAACATAGGAGCCGGGCAAACCCAATATTTGACCAAAGACATGATTTGGAGTTGATGCATATAAGGCCAAACTCGCGACGCTGAACACTCCCTAAGGTATTCGGTCTTTATGGTGTAAACCGGGTCTAAACAGTACCCTTTGTAATAAGCCCCTGGTGTCCAGGTACGTGCATTATTCTGGCATGGCCACATGCCAAGACGTCAGCATCCTTCTCAGTTGTACTGAGAATCCGAGGGATGTAAATCAACAAGAGACAGTAAAAAAGGTTCACGCAGGGTCTTAATCTACAAAGAATCCTTGGAACAGGTCCCTGCTGCACGTCTGCGCCTGTGTCTCCGTTGTGCCGTATCCTGGAAAGGTGTAGCACAATGGTCATCTAAAAAAGAGAGGAACTTAATTGAAAAGTTGCCGTACAAAAGTTAAGTTATACTAAATAAACAATATATAGTTGAAAATGAGTAAAGGTGAGCCTTATTGCCACATTTGCGCGCGCGTTGAGCCCCTTGTATTGTAATAGAGGTATAGCAATCAAACCTGTATTAATTACATATAGCTGAGCCAGACTCGTCTAGCCGTGTCTGTGGTCTTAACGACCTGTCAAATGCTTGAGTTGGTGAGGCCGTTTAGTGTGCGGCGGCCAAGGCGGCCGCACCGTCTTCGGCGCGCAAGGAGCGCTCAATATTTCCATTTACTGTAATGATGCCACGTGGACCGGGCATCTTGAGCTTGAGGGAAGCGTAATGCGGTATTGCATTAAAGTGAGCGAAAGCTTCGCGTCCGAGTAGTGCTTGATAGCCACTTTGCAACGGAGCGACGTGGAAAGTTAAATTTTCGCTGCGGAAGTTATTGCGGAAGCCGAATATAACCTCTAGTAGCAGGGAGCCCCTGAAGTGAGCCTCCGGGCCTGGCATTACTCCTTTAAAGGTAGCAATGCTGCAGTGATGAAGGTGTGTACCTGGGGTAGGAGCACAGACCCGTCCCAAAGAGTCCTACCCAAGGACATCCCTAGAATAAATCACCCATCAATCGACTTGAAGGTACTCCACTCGACGGGTTCAAGACACTCGACCGAGAAGCTACCATTCGACCATGAAGCTATTCACTCGACTGCCAGGAGACCTACAGTCACTCCGTAGGCAAACGGTCAGCTGTTAAGTAGTCTTCATGGTCATTACAACACTTTATTAGAGGCGTTACTAGTAACGCCCCATCTTAAATGTACTTTAAACCCTGCATTACTGAGGGCAGGAGGGGGCCGGAGAACTCTATATAAGCCACCCCCCTCCTCAGTAGGAAGGGTTCGCACCCCTGTAATCTATACACGCATAATCCAGTCGACCGCCTCCGGGCTCCGAGACGTAGGGCTATTACTTCCTCCGAGAAGGGCCTGAACTCGTAAACCTCGCGTGTAACAACTTCCCAATAGCTAGGATCTCGCCTCTCCATACTCACCACCCTACATCACTGTCAGAGTTAGAACCACGACAGTTGGCGCCCACCGTGGGGCCAGAATCTTAGCGCTTAGTTGGAGAAGTTGTGATTTTTCTCGATCCCTTTGATCATGTTTTCTTGCGGAGTTTTGGTGGAGGACCGCGAGATCCGTCTCGGCGCGCTCACCTTCATCGTCGACGACTCCGCCTGGCTTCAGGAGGCACCGCTCGACATCGACGCGCTCCCCGCCCGCGGTGCGACACATTTCCGCGCATGCGTTCGTGGCGTCCTCTTGCGGCAACCGTCGACCCAATATGGGTCGGCCCCCGTATCGTCTCCCCGCCCTGTCTCCCACCAGCGCAAGCGCTCCGGTCGGTCAAGACTTCAGCGGTGGGTGAGGCACGCCGTGGCCCGCCAATCGGCAGCCCCGCAAGTCGCGGCCATCGAGCCCGTCGAATCCCTCTACAGCCTGTTCGACCTGTCGACTGGCTCCGTGGAGACCACATCCGAGTGCGACAGCAGCGATCCAGCGGCTGAGGTTCTGGCGGTCGATGGAACACACAGTCCCCCTGGTTTCCCTCGCAGTGATGGAGGCGCAGGTGGGGGCGATCCGTCGCATCCCCACGACGAGTATCTCCCTGAACCTCTCACGTCATTGCAGCAAGAGGAGCTTCGCCGCCGGAACATGGACGCGCTCCGCACTCCTATCGTCGGAGAGACCCCCGAGGCCCGGGCCTTGGAGGACGCGCGTTTGGCCAACTTGGCCGAGCGCACTCGACTGGAGAATCTCCAGCGAGCACTCGACGAGCAAGCGTGTCAGCGGGCTCCCGAGTCTAGTCGACGCCAGCTCTTCCCGCCGACGCAGGTATATCGAACCCCAGTTCAGAATCTGGCCGCCGTGGCCCGTATAGCAGAATCGATTCAGCCCTCCCAGTCGGAGGCTGGCAGGGGCTTGTTACAGATCAGAGCATTGCTCCGGGCGGCGGGAGACCAGAATTCCGCTGTCTCTCAGTCGCGGAATAGGATCCACAGTCGGTCTGTCGCAACAGATAGAGTTGAGTCAGCTCACAGCCCGAGATCGCCCCCGAGGCGTGAGGGACGTGGTGGCCAGCATGATCAGTACAGGAGGAATGAGCAGTATGATCACTGATTCGACCGTGATGATCGACGTCGAGTGCCAACCCCTCCCCCGAGGAGTGGGTCATATGCGCCTCGATGGCAAGATGACAGACGCCCTCATAGTGTTGGGCAGAGGATTCCAGTCGACCCCAGAGACCCAGGCTTTGATGCGAGATCCATCCTCGTTCAAGGTTTGGTTGACAGGAACAGAGCTCATCGAGAAGGCCACAACAGAGATGCGCCTGCCAGCAGCAGAGTACGTGCTTCAGGGCCAGAGTGTTTCAGTCGAGCCATCAGAGCCGCAGTGATACCTCCCAATTTCAGGTTGGCGACTGGAATCGGCAAGTTCACCGGTGAATCTAAGCCTAACACCTGGCTCGAAGATTACCGAGTGGCTGTACAGATTGGCGGTGGCAATGACGAGGTGGCCATGAAGCATTTGCCTCTCATGTTAGAGGGCTCGGCCAGAGCATGGCTAAATCAGTTGGAACCCAGCAGCATTTACACTTGGGAGGACCTCTCCCGAGTGTTTATCACAACCTTTGAAGGAACATGCAAGCGACCTGCAGGCCTAACCGAGCTGCGGTCTTGCGTGCAGAAGCCGAATGAAACTCTGAGGGAATACATCCAGAGGTGGATCACGCTGCATCACTCGGTTGAGAACGTGCCGGACCATCAAGCGGTTTGTGCCTTCAAGGAAGGTGTTAAATACAGAGAGTTGAATCTGAAGTTCGGTCGAACTGGAGAGATGTCTCTGAATCGGATGATGGAGATTGCCACCAAGTATGCTAACGGAGAAGACGAAGATCGACTCCGGAGTGGCAAGCAGAAAACAATCGCCCAGGAAACTGGAGGCAATTCCGGTCGGAAGCAGAAGCGGAAGGCCGAGCCAGCCGCCCCTGGAGAGGCCCTGGCCGTAACCCAGGGAAACTTCAAGGGAAAACCCAAGGGCTCCTGGAAGCCCAAAAAATTCAAGGATCAAGACGGAAATGATGTTTTGGATCTGCCATGTCACATCCACACCAAGAAGGATGAAGAGGGTAATTTTATTTACCCAAATCATACCACTCGACAGTGCCGGCTCCTGATCCAGCAGTTCCAAGGAAAACAGTCCAAGGATAAGGAAAAAGAGTCGGACAGAGTCAAGGACAAGGAAGACAGTGACGATGGATACCCCCAAGTCAATTCCACCCTGATGATTTTTGCCGATGTTGAAAGCAAAATTCGACTGAAAGTCATTAACCGAGAGGTGAACATGGTTGCCCCGGCAAGACCCAGTTACCTGAAGTGGTCCCAGACTGCCATCACATTCGACCAGTCTGATCACCCGACGCACATTGCCACCCCTGGGAGGCAAGCTTTGGTGGTCGACCCAATTGTTGAAGGCACCCGACTGACTAAAGTCCTGATGGATGGAGGCAGTGGCCTGAACATATTGTATGCTGAAATATTGAAAGGAATGGGCATTCTGATGTCCAGACTCAGCACCAGTAACATGAGTTTCCATGGAGTCATTCCTGGGAAGAAAGCCCAATCACTCGGCCAGATCGCTCTTGATGTGGTTTTCGGTGATTCAAAGAATTACCGCAAGGAAAAGTTGACATTCGAGGTCGTGGACTTCCAAAGTGCTTATCACGCCATTTTGGGCAGGCCAGCTTACGCATGCTTCATGGCCCGGCCATGTTACGTGTACCTCAAACTGAAGATGCCTGGCCCCAAAGGTGTGATCACTGTCACAGGCAATCGGAAGAAGGCGGAAGAGTGCTTTCAGAAGGGCTCAAAGATTGCAGATGCTCAGATGGCAGTGGTCGAGCTGCAAGAGTACCAAAAGACTGCCGACCCAAGCGAGTTGCTACGAGCCAAGAAGCCTGCTTCAGAATCAGCTTTTCAGTCGTCCGGTGAAACAAAAACAGTCGACATTCACCCGACCGACCCCGACGCTGCCCCGACTCACATCTCAACGACGCTTGACTCCAAATAGGAAGAAGCGCTCATCCAGCTCCTCCGTGAGAACTGGGACATCTTCGCATGGAAACCCTCCGACATGCCTGGAGTTCCCAGGGGGCTGGCTGAGCACCGTCTACGGGTCGACCCAAAATTCAAGCCTGTGAAGGAACATCTTCGACGGTCCGCCGTCCAGAAGAAGCAAGCCATTGGCAAGGAGGTGGCTCGGCTCTTAGCAGCAGGGTTCATCCGAGAAATTTACCACTCCGAGTGGCTCGCCAATGTTGTCATGGTCCCCAAGAAGGACAAGTCACTTCGCATGTGCATTGATTTCAAACATATCAATCGGGCCTGCCCGAAAGATCATTTTCCTCTCCCTCGCATCGACCAAATAGTCGACTCGACTGCGGGGTGCGAGAGATTGTCTTTTCTAGATGCTTATTCCGGGTACCATCAGATCCATCTGTATGGACCCGACGAAATCAAAACAGCTTTCATGACCCCATTCGGATGCTTCTGTTATGTCACTATGCCGTTCGGCCTCAAGAACGCCGGAGCCACGTTCATGAGAATGATTCAGAAGTGTTTACTCACTCAAATCAGTCGGAATGTGGAGGCATACATGGATGATATTGTGGTCAAGTCACGCAAAGGTTCCGACCTGCGAGCTAACCTTGCCGAAACTTTTGCCAACCTCAGGAGGTATGATATCAAGCTCAATCCATCAAAATGCACATTCGGAGTTCCAGGAGGAAAGTTACTCGGTTTTCTCGTTTCCGAACGAGGGATCGACGCCAATCCTGAGAAAATTGGCACCATACTCCGGATGAAGCGTCCTGTACGCGTGCACGATGTCCAAAAGCTTACAGGCTGCTTGGCCGCTTTGAGTCGATTCATTTCTCGCCTCGGTGAAAAGGCGTTGCCTCTCTACCGACTGATGAAGAAGTCTGACAAGTTCGAGTGGACTCCAGAAGCTGACGCAGCGTTTGCAGAACTCAAAGCTCTGCTCTCCACCCAGCCGGTGCTTGCTGCCCCAATCAGCAAAGAGCCTCTGCTGCTGTACATTGCGGCCACGGGACAAGTTGTCAGTACAGTACTCACGGTCGAGCGGGAAAAAGAAGGAAAGGCCTTCAGAGTTCAGTGCCCAGTCTATTATCTGTCTGAAGTTTTGACCCCTTCAAAACAAAGATACCCTCACTACCAGAAGCTTGTATATGGGATTTACATGACCACAAATAAGGTTGCACATTACTTCTCTGACCACTCCATTACAGTCGTCAGCGACACCCCACTGTCAGAGATACTGCATAACAGAGATGCAACTGGTTGAGTGGCCAAGTGGGCGATTGAACTCCTTCCCTTAGATATCAGGTTTGAAGCAAAGAAGGCTATTAAGTCCCAAGCAATCGCATATTTCGTCGCCGAGTGGATTGAACAGCAGCTTCCGACTCAAGTTCACTCGGAGCACTGGACCATGTTCTTCGATGGATCTAAGATGCTGAATGGTTCTGGTGCTGGGGTAGTTCTAGTCTCCCCCCGAGGAGAAAAGCTCAGATACGTCCTCCAGATTCACTCCGATTCCTCCAACAATGAAGCAGAGTATGAAGCACTTCTGTATGGGTTGCGCATGGCCATTTCACTCGGCGTCCGTCGCCTCATGGTCTACGGCGACTCAGATTTGGTGGTTAATCAGGTGATGAAGGAGTGGGACGTCAGAAGTCCGGCTATGACCGGTTATTGCAACGCAGTGAGAAAGCTAGAAAAGAAATTCGAGGGGTTAGAGCTTCATCACATCCCCCGACTCAAAAATCAAGCAGCCGATGATCTGGCAAAGATAGGCTCCAAGAGAGAAGCCATTCCCAGCAATGTGTTTTTGGAGCACATCCGCTCGCCGTCAGTCCAGGAGGATCCTTTCACAGAAGAAGCCCCACAACCGAAAAGTCCATAGATCCGACTGAAGTCGAAGTTCCTGCTGTGGTCGACCTGATCATGGAAGTCTTGGCCATCACTCCCGACTGGACGATACCATACATCGCGTATATCGCGTATATCCTAAGGAAAGAGCTCCCAGAGGACGAGGAAGAGGCTCGACAGATCGTCCACCGATTCAAGGCCTTCATAGTCATAAAGGGGCAGCTGTACAAAGAAAGCGCGACTTGAATCGGTCAGAAGTGCATAACTCCGGAAGAAGGTCAGATGATCCTTGATGAGATCCATTCGGGGACCTGCGGTCACCATGCGTCCTCCCAGACCATTGTGGCCAAAGCATACCGAGCGGGATTTTACTGGCCAAGAGCAAATGAGATGGCAAAGGAGATAGTTGACAAGTGTGAGGGGTGTCAGTTCTACTCCAACATGTCCCACAAACCCGCATCAGCCCTGAAGACCATTCCACTTGTCTGGCCCTTCGTTGTCTGGGGACTAGACATGGTTGGTCCTCTGAGAACAGGCAGGAGCAGTTTCACCCATGTGCTTGTGGCAGTCGACAAGTTTACCAAGTGGATTGAAGCTAAACCCATCAAGAACCTCGATGCTGGCACTGCTATTAGTTTCGTCAGAGGACTAACATTCAGATATGGAGTCCCTCACAGCATCATCACTGACAATGGGTCAAACTTCGATTCAGACCAGTTCAGAGCCTTTTGCGCCTCTCAAGGCACTCGTGTCGACTATGCGTCAGTCGCCCATCCCCAGTCGAATGGACAAGCTAAAAGAGCAAATGGTCTGATCCTCAAAGGACTAAAGCCTCGGCTAATGCGTGATCTCAAGCACGCAGCAGGTGCCTGGGTCTACGAGCTTCCGTCAGTTTTGTGGGGATTAAGGACCACCCCTAACCGGTCGACTGGAAGAACCCCATTCTTTCTTGTTTATGGAGCCGAAGCCGTTCTGCCAAGTGATCTCCTTCACAACGCTCCCCGAGTCGAGCTTTACACCGAAGATGAAGCAGAACAGGCTCGGCAAGATGCAGTAGACCTCCTGGAAGAAGAAAGAGAGATGGCCATGATCAGATCAACCATTTATCAGCAAGACTTGCGTCGATTCCATGCCCGACATGTGAAGAGTCGAGCCTTCCAAGAAGGAGATTTGGTCCTCCGAGTGGATCAACAGAAACCACACAAGCTTGCTCCCACTTGGGAAGGCCCCTTCATCATCACCAGAGTCCTCCACAACGGAGCGTATCACCTCTACAATGTTGATCGCCAGATTGACGAGCCGCGAGCTTGGAATGCGGAACTACTCCGCCCCTTTTACACTTAAGTTCTTTCCCATAAAGATGTAATAAGAGAAACTTCCGCAGTTCATTTTTATCAAAGTCAAGAGTGTTCCAATGATTGTTGTCAGTTCTGTTTACATACGAGAACCCCCAGTGGGTGACTTAGCCGCGAACCCGTTTCGCCTAAGTTCAAAAAAAATCCTACCGAGTGGAGAGCAAACCTCCCACTCGGGGGCTTAGCTGCAGTCCAACACTCGCCTAAGTTCTCCTACGCAGAGACTTAGCTGCATTCAGCACTCGCCTAAGTTTGAAAAATCCTACCGAGTGGAGAGCAAACCTCCCACTCGGAGGCTTAGCTGCAGTCCAGCACTCGCCTAAGTTCTCCTACGAAGAGACTTAGCTGCGGTCAGCACTCGCCTAAGTTTGAAAAATCCTACCGAGTGGAGAGCAAACCTCCCACTCGGAGGCTTAGCTGCAGTCCAGCACTCGCCTAAGTTCTCCTACAAAGAGACTTAGCTGCGGTCAGCACTCGCCTAAGTTTGAAAAATCCTACCGAGTGGAGAGCAAACCTCCCACTCGGGGGCTTAGCTGCAGTCCAGCACTCGCCTAAGTTCTCCTACGCAGAGACTTAGCTGCAGTCAGCACTCGCCTAAGTTTGAAAAATCCTACCGAGTGGAGAGCAAACCTCCCATTCGGGGGCTTAGCTGCAGTCCAGCACTCGCCTAAGTTCTCTTACGCAGAGACTTAGCTGCAGTCAGCACTCGCATAAGTTTGAAAAATCCTACCGAGTGGAGAGCAAACCTCCCACTCGGGGGCTTAGCTGCAGTCCAGCGCTCGCCTAAGTTCTCCTACGAAGAGACTTAGCTGCGGTCAGCACTCGCCTAAGTTTGAAAAATCGTACTGAGTGGAGAGCGAACCTCCCACTTGGGGGCTTAGCTGCAGTCCAGCACTCGCCTAAGTTCTCCTACGAAGAGACTTAGCTGCGGTCAGCACTCGCCTAAGTTTGAAAAATCCTACCGAGTGGAGAGGAAACCTCCTACTCGGGGGCTTAGCTGCAGTCCAGCACTCGCCTAAGTTCTCTTACGAAGAGACTTAGCTGCAGTCAGCACTCGCCTAAGTTTGAAAAATCCTACCGAGTGGAGAGCAAACCTCCCACTCGGGGGCTTAGCTGCAGTCCAGCACTCGCCTAAATTCTCTTACGAAGAGACTTAGCTGCAGTCAGCACTCGCCTAAGTTTGAAAAATCCTACCGAGTGGGGAGCAATCCTCCCACTCGGAGGCTTAGCTGCAGTCCCGCACTCGCCTAAGTATGAAACGCTTCTCATTTCCCAAGGACGACGAGAGGCAGGTCGACCGCCACCTTCTCCTTCGGAGCTGCACCACAGACACAAAGTTATTTTGAGTGAAGATCAAATCCCACTCGAAGGGTCATCCACAAAGAGATTCAACGACAAATCAAGTTCAAATAAAGCCTAAAATATCCGAGAGACCTCAGATCGAAGTACTCGAGCCCACAGCTCGACAGAGTTTAACTGTTACACTTCCACTCGGCATTCCGAGGCAAATTTAAGGCAGAGTTTAACGGATTACAAAATACACTCGGCATCCCGAGGCAAGTTTTTTCATTCCTCAGGAGGAGGAGGACTGGCAGGGGCGACAAACTCATCCAAGTCGATCCCATCTGCGATGCGGGTAGCAGCAGCAATAAATGTCTCCATGAAGTCCTGGAAGTTGTGCTTCCTCGTGTTGGCAACTTGGATGGCGGCCAGCTTCTCCTCCCGCACCTCCTTGCAATGGACGCGGACCAGAGACAGAGCCACGTCGGCACCACACCGAGCTGAAGACTTCTTCCACTCTTGCACTCGGTCAGGGATTCCGTTGAGTCGAGTCATCAGAGACTCGAGATCATTCTGGAGCGTGGACTCTGGCCAAAGCGTCGGGTCGATCCGCGTCATGGCGACTTTCAGTCGAGCCAAGTAATCCACCACGCCGTCAATGCGGGATTCCAGTCGGAGCAGGTTCATGGCAGCTTCTTCTTGCACCGGAGAGTTGATTGGATCCAAACCTATTTTGATCCGCCCGGTCTCCTCTTCGAAGTTCTGGCAAAGTTCTGCATGCACGACCCAAGTGTTGGAAATATGCCCTAGAGGCAATAATAAAAGCATTATTATTATATTTCCTTATTCATGATAATTGTCTTTATTCATGCTATAATTGTGTTATCCGGAAATCGTAATACATGTGTGAATAACAGACACCAACATGTCCCTAGTAAGCCTCTAGTTGACTAGCTCATTGATCAACAAATAGTCATGGTTTCCTGACTACGGACATTGGATGTCATTCATAACGAGATCACGTCATTAGGAGAATGATGTGATGGACGAGACCCAATCCTAAACATAGCACAAGATCGTATAGTTCGTTTGCTAGGGTTTTTCCAATGTCAAAGTATCTTTTCCTTAGACCATGAGATCGTGTAACTCCCGGATACCGTAGGAGTGCTTTGGGTATACCAAACGTCACAACGTAACTGGGTGACTATAAAGGTAGACTACGGGTATCTCCGAAAGTGTCTGTTGGGTTGACATGGATCAAGACTGGGATTTGTCATTCCGTATGACGGAGAGGTATCACTGGGCCCACTCGGTAATGCATCATCATAATGAGCTCAAAGTGACCAAGTGTATGGTCACGAGATCATGCATTACGGTACGAGTAAAGTGACTTGCCGGTAACGAGATTGAACGAGGTATTGGGATACCGACGATCGAATCTCGGGCAAGTAGTATATCGATTGACAAAGGGAATTGCGTACGGGGTTGATTGAAAATCCTCGACATCGTGGTTCATCCGATGAGATCATCGTGGAGCATGTGGGAGCCAACATGGGTATCCAGATCCCGCTGTTGGTTATTGACCGGAGAGTCGTCTCGGTCATGTCTGCTTGTCTCCCGAACCCGTAGGGTCTACACACTTAAGGTTCGGTGACGCTAGGGTTGTGAAGATATGTATATGCAGTAACCCGAATGTTGTTCGGAGTCCTGGATGAGATCCCGGACATCACGAGGAGTTCCGGAATGGTCCGGAGGTAAAGAATTATATATAGGAAGTGCTGTTTCGGCCATCGGGACAAGTTTCGGTGTTATCGGTATTGTACCGGGACCACCAGAGGGGTCCCGGGGGCCCACCAGGTGGGGCCACCTGTCCCGGGGGGCCACATGGGCTGTAGTGGGTGCGCCTTGGCCTAGATGGGCCAAGGGCACCAGCCCCAAAAGCCCATGCGCCTAGGGTTCCACTTAAGGGAAGAGTCCCAATGGTGGAAGGCACCTCTAGGTGCCTTGGGGGGGAGGGAAACCTCCCCTTGGCTGCCGCACCTAGGAGATTGGATCTCCTAGGCTGGCGCACCCCCCCCCTTGGCCCTCCTATATATAGTTGGGGAGAGGAGGGACTTCATACACCAGCGCCTGGCGCCTCCCTCTCTCCCCGTTACATCTCTCTCTCGTAGTATAGGCGAAGCCCTGCTACTGTGACGCCCTGCATCCACCACCACGCCGTCGTGCTGCTGGATCTTCATCAACCTCTCCTTCCCCCTTGCTGGATCAAGAAGGAGGAGACGTCTCCCGTCCCGTACGTGTGTTGAACGCGGAGGTGCCGTCCGTTCGACGCTTGGTCATCGGTGATTTGGATCACGTCGTGTTCGACTACATCATCACCGTTCTTTGAACGCTTCCGCACGCGATCTACAAAGGTATGTAGATGCATCCGATGACTCGTTGCTAGATGAACTCCTAGATGGATCTTGGTGAAACGAGTAGGAAATTTTTTGTTTTCTGCAACGTTCCCCAACAGTGGCATCATGAGCTAGGTCTATGCGTAGTTCTTCTTGCGCGAGTAGAACACAATTTGTTGTGGGCGTAGATTTATCAACTTTCTTGCCGCTACTAGTCTTTTCTTGCTTCAGCGGCATTGTGGGATGAAGCGGCCCGGACCAACCTTACACGTACGCTTACGTGAGACTGGTTCCACCGACTAACATGCACTAGTTGCATAAGGTGGCTGGCGGGTGTCTGTCTCTCCCACTTTAGTTGGAGCGGATTCGATGAACAGGGTCCTTATGAAGGGTAAATAGAAGTTGACAAATCACGTTGTGGCTTTAACGTAGGTAAGAAGACGTTCTTGCTAGAACCCTAATTCAGCCACGTAAAACTTGCAACAACAATTAGAGGACGTCTAACTTGTTTTTGCAGCAAGTGGTTTGTGATATGATATGGCCAAAGTTGTGATGAATGATGAATGATCTATATGTGATGTATGAGATGTTCATGCTATTGTAATAGGAATCACGACTTGCATGTCGATGAGTATGACAACCGGCAGGAGCCATAGGAGTTGTCTTTATTTTTTGTATGACCTGCGTGTCATTGAGAAATGCCATGTAAATTACTTTACTTTATTGCTAAATGCGTTAGCCATAGTAGTAGAAGTAATAGTTGGCGAGCAACTTCATGAAGACACGATGATGGAGATCATGATGATGGAGATCATGGTGTCAAGCCGGTGACAAGATGATCATGGAGCCCCAAGATGGAGATCAAAGGAGCTATGTGATATTGGCCATATCATGTCACGTTTATTATTTGATTGCATGTGATGTTTATCATGTTTTGCATCTTGTTTACTTAGAACGATGGTAGTAAATAAGATGATCCCTCATACTAATTTCAAGAAGTGTTCCCCCTAACTGTGCACCGTTGCGACAGTTCGCTGTTTCAAAACACCACGTGATGATCGGGTGTTTTATTCAGACGTTCACATACAACGGGTGTAAGACAGATTTACACATGCAAACACTTAGGTTGACTTGACGAGCCTAGCATGTACAGACATGGCCTTGGAACACAGAAGACCGAAAGGTCGAGCATGAGTCGTATAGAAGATACGATCAACATGAAGATGTTCACCGATGTTGACTAGTCCGTCTCATGTGATGATCGGACACGGCCTAGTTAACTCGGATCATGTAATACTTAGATGACTAGAGGGATGTCTAATCTAAGTGGGAGTTCATTAATAATTTGATTAGATGAACTTAATTATCATGAACTTAGTCTAAAATATTTTACAATGTGTCTTGTAGATCAAATGGCCCACGTAGTCCTCAACTTCAACGCGTTCCTAGAGAAAACCAAGCTGAAAGATGATGGCAGCAACTATACGGACTGGGTCCAGAACCTGAGGATCATCCTCATAGCTGCCAAGAAAGATTATGTCCTACAAGCACCGCTTGGTGACGCACCCGTTCTCCCTGCAGAACAAGATGTTATGAACGCTTGGCAGGCACGTACCGATGACTACTCCCTCGTTCAGTGCGGCATGCTTTACAGTTTAGATCCGGGGCTCCAAAAGCATTTTGAGAGACACGAAGCATATGAGATGTTCGAAGAGCTAAAAATGGTTTTCCAAGCTCATGCCCGGGTCGAGAGATATCAAGTCTCCGACAAGTTCTTCAGCTGTAAGATGGAGGAAAACAGTTCTATCGGTGAGCACATACTCACTATGTCTGGGTTGCATAACCGCTTGACTCAGCTGGGAGTTAATCTCCCGGATGATGCGGTCATTGACAGAATCCTCCAGTCGCTTCCACCAAGCTACAAGAGCTTTGTGATGAACTTCAATATGCAGGGGATGGAAAAGACCATTCCTGAAGTATTTGCTATGCTGAAATCAGCAGAGGTAGAAGTCAAGAAGGAACATCAAGTGTTGATGGTCAATAAAACTACTAAGTTCAAGAAAGGCAAGGGTAAAAAGAACTTCAAGAAGGACGGCAAGGAGGTTGCCGCACCCAGCAAGCAAGCTGCCGGGAAGAAGCCAAAGAATGGACCCAAGCCCGAGACTGAGTGCTTTTATTGCAAGGGAAGCGGTCACTGGAAGCGGAACTGCCCTAAATACTTAGCAGACAAGAAGGCCGGCAAAACAAAAGGTATATGTGATATACATGTAATTGATGTGTACCTTACTAGTGTCCGTAGTAGCTCCTGGGTATTTGATACCGGTGCAGTTGCTCACATTTGTAACTCAAAGCAGGGGCTGCGGAATAAGCGGAAACTAGCAAAGGACGAGGTGACGATGCGCGTCGGGAATGGTTCCAAGGTCAATGTGATCGCCGTCGGCACGCTACCTCTATATCTACCTTCGGGATTAGTTTTAAACCTTAATAATTGTTATTTAGTGCCAGCTTTGAGCATGAACATTGTATCGGGGTCTCGTTTAATTCGAGATGGCTACTCATTTAAATCCGAGAATAATGGTTGTTCTATTTATATGAGAGATATGTTTTATGGTCATGCTCCTATGGTGAATGGTTTATTCTTTATGAATCTCGAACGTAATACTACACATGTTCATAATGTGAGTACCAAAAGATGTAAGGTTGATAATGATAGTCCCACATACTTGTGGCACTGCTGCTTTGGTCACATAGGTGTCAAACACATGAAGAAGCTCCATGCAGATGGACTTTTAGAGTCTCTTGATTATGAATCATTTGACACGTGCGAACCATGCCTCATGGGTAAGATGACCAAGACTCCGTTCTCAGGAACAATGGAGCGAGCAACCAACTTATTGGAAATCATACATACTGATGTGTGCGGTCCAATGAGTGTTGAGGCTCGCGGTGGCTATCGTTATGTTCTCACGCTCACTGATGACTTAAGTAGATATGGGTATATCTACTTAATGAAACACAAGTCCGAAACCTTTGAAAAGTTCAAGGAATTTCAGAGTGAGGTTGAAAATCAACGTGACAGGAAAATCAAGTTTCTACGAACAGATCGTGGAGGAGAATACTTGAGTCACGAATTTGGCACACACTTAAGAAAATGTGGAATAGTTTCACAACTCATGCCGCCTGGAACACCTCAGTGTAACGGTGTGTCCGAACATCGTAATCGCACTCTATTAGATATGGTGCGATCTATGATGTCTCTTATCGATTTACCGCTATCTTTTTGGGGCTATGCTTTAGAGACTGCCGCATTCACTTTAAATAGGGCTCCGTCGAAATCCGTTGAGACGACACCGTATGAATTATGGTTTGGGAAGAAACCTAAGCTGTCGTTTCTAAAAGTTTGGGGATGCGATGCTTATGTCAAGAAACTTCAACCTGAAAAGCTCGAACCCAAGTCGGAAAAATGCGTCTTCATAGGATACCCAAAAGAAACTATTGGGTACACCTTCTACCTCAGATCCGAAGGCAAGATCTTTGTTGCCAAGAATGGGTCCTTTCTAGAGAAAGAGTTTCTCTCGAAAGAAGTAAATGGGAGGAAAGTAGAGCTTGATGAAGTATTACCTCTTGAACTGGAAAATGGCGCAACTCAAGAAAATGTTCCTGAGGTGCCTGCACCGACTAGAGAGGAAGTTAATGATAATGATCAAGATACTTCTGATCAAGCTTCTACTGAAATTCGAAGGTCCGCAAGGACACGTTCCGCACCAGAGTGGTACGGCAACCCTGTCTTGGAAATCATGTTGTTGGAAAACAGTGAACCTTCGAACTATGAAGAAGCGATGGCGGGCCCGGATTCCGACAAATGGCTAGAAGCCATGAAATCCGAGATAGGATCTATGTATGAAAATGAAGTATGGACTTTGACTGACTTGCCCGTTGAACGGCGAGCCATAGAAAATAAATGGATCTTTAAGAAGAAGACAGACGCGGATGGTAATGTCACCATCTATAAAGCTCGACTTGTCGCTAAGGGTTATCGACAAGTTCAAGGGGTAACTACGATGAGACTTTCTCACCGGTAGCGAAGCTAAAGTCCGTCCGAATCATGTTAGCAATTGCCGCATTCTACGATTATGAGATATGGCAAATGGACGTCAAAATGGCATTCCTTAATGGTTTCCTTAAGGAAGAATTGTATATGATGCAGCCGGAAGGTTTTGTCGATCCTAAGAATGCTGACAAGGTGTGCAAGCTCCAACGCTCGATTTATGGGCTTGTGCAAGCATCTCGGAGTTGGAACATTCGCTTTGATGAGATGATCAAAGCGTTTGGGTTTACGCAGACTTTTGGAGAAGCCTGCGTTTACAAGAAAGTGAGTGGGAGCTCTGTAGCATTTCTCATATTATATGTAGATGACATACTATTGATGGGAAATGATATAGAACTCTTGGACAGCATCAAGGCCTACTTGAATAAGAGTTTTTCAATGAAGGACCTTGGAGAAGCTGCTTATATATTAGGCATCAAAATCTATAGAGATAGATCGAGACGCCTCATAGGTCTTTCACAAAGCACATACCTCGATAAGATATTGAAGAAGTTCAATATGGATCAATCTAAGAAGGGGTTCTTGCCTGTGTTACAAGGTATGAAATTGAGCTCAGCTCAATGTCCGACCACGGCAGAAGATATAGAAGAGATGAGCGTCATCCCCTATGCATCAGCCATAGGTTCTATTATGTATGCCATGCTGTGTACCAGACCTGATGTAAACCTTGCCGTAAGTTTGGTAGGAAGGTACCAAAGTAATCCCATCAAGGAACACTGGACAGCGGTCAAGAATATCCTGAAGTACCTGAAAAGGACTAAGGAAATGTTTCTCGTTTATGGAGGTGATGAAGAGCTCGTCGTAAAGGGTTACGTCGACGCTAGCTTCGACACAGATTTGGATGACTCTAAGTCACAAACCGGATATGTGTATATTTTGAATGGTGGGGCAGTAAGCTGGTGCAGTTGCAAGCAAAGCGTCGTGGCGGGATCTACATGTAAAGCGGAGTACATGGCAGCCTCGGGGGCAGCACATGAAGCAATATGGGTGAAGGAGTTCATCACCGACCTAGGAGTCATACCCAATGCGTCGGGGCCAATCAAACTTTTCTGTGACAACACTGGAGCTATTGCACTTGCCAAGGAGCCCATGTTTCACAAGAAGACAAGGCACATCAAGCGTCGCTTCAACTCCATTCATGAAAATGTTCAAGATGGAGACATAGATAATTGTAAAGTACATACGGACCTGAATGTAGCAGATCCGTTGACTAAACCTCTCCCTAGAGCAAAACATGATCAACACCAGAATTCCATGGGTGTTCGCTTCATCACAATGTAACTAGATTATTGACTCTAGTGCAAGTGGGAGACTGTTGGAAATATGCCCTAGAGGCAAGAATAAAAGCATTATTATTATATTTCCTTATTCATGATAATTGTCTTTATTCATGCTATAATTGTGTTATCCGGAAATCGTAATACATGTGTGAATAACAGACACCAACATGTCCCTAGTAAGCCTCTAGTTGACTAGCTCGTTGATCAACAGATAGTCATGGTTTCCTGACTATGGACATTGGATGTCATTGATAACGAGATCACATCATTAGGAGAATGATGTGATGGACAAGACCCAATCCTAAACATAGCACAAGATCGTATAGTTCGTTTGCTAGAGTTTTTCCAATGTCAAAGTATCTTTTCCTTAGACCATGAGATCGTGTAACTCCCGGATACCGTAGGAGTGCTTTGGGTATACCAAACGTCACAACGTAACTGGGTGACTATAAAGGTAGACTACGGGTATCTCCGAAAGTGTCTGTTGGGTTGACATGGATCAAGACTGGGATTTGTCACTCCGTATGACGGAGAGGTATCACTGGGCCCACTCGGTAATGCATCATCATAATGAGCTCAAAGTGACCAAGTGTCTGGTCACGGGATCATGCATTACGGTACGAGTAAAGTGACTTGCCGGTAACGAGATTGAATGAGGTATTGGGATACCGACGATCGAATCTCGGGCAAGTAGTATATCGATTGACAAAGGGAATTGCATACGGGGTTGATTGAATCCTCGACATCGTGGTTCATCCGATGAGATCATCGTGGAGCATGTGGGAGCCAACATGGGTATCCAGATCCCGCTGTTGGTTATTGACTGGAGAGTCGTCTCGGTCATGTCTGCTTGTCTCCCGAACCCGTAGGGTCTACACACTTAAGGTTCGGTGACGCTAGGGTTGTGAAGATATGTATATGTAGTAACCCGAATGTTGTTCGGAGTCCCGGATGAGATCCCGGATGTCACGAGGAGTTCCGAAATGGTCCGGAGGTAAAGAATTATATATAGGAAGTGCTGTTTCGACCATCGGGACAAGTTTCGGGGTTATCGGTATTGTACCGGGACCACCGGAGGGGTCCCGGGGGCCCACCGGGTGGGGCCACCTGTCCCGGGGGGGCACATGGGCTGTAGGGGGTGCGCCTTGGCCTAGATGGGCCAAGGGCACCAGCCCCAAAAGCCCATGAGCCTAGGGTTCCACTTAAGGGAAGAGTCCCAATGGTGGAAGGCACCTCTAGGTGCCTTGGGGGGGAGGGAAACCTCCCCTTGGCTGCCGCACCTAGGAGATTGGATCTCCTAGGCTGGCGCACCACCCCCCCTTGGCCCTCCTATATATAGTGGGGGACAGGAGGGACTTCATACACCAGCCCCTGGCGCCTCCCTCTCTCCCCATTACGTCTCTCTCTCTCGTAGTATAGGCGAAGCCCTGCTACTGTGACGCCCTGCATCCACCACCACGCCGTCGTGCTGCCGGATCTTCATCAACCTCTCCTTCCCCCTTGCTGGATCAAGAAGGAGGAGACGTCTCCCGTCCCGTACGTGTGTTGAATGCGGAGGTGCCGTCCGTTCGGCGCTTGGTCATCGGTGATTTGGATCACGCCGTGTTCGACTACATCATCACCGTTCTTTGAACGCTTCCGCACGCGATCTACAAAGGTATGTAGATGCATCCGATGACTCGTTGCTAGATGAGCTCCTAGATGGATCTTGGTGAAACGAGTAGGAAAATTTTTGTTTTCTGCAACGTTCTCCAACACCAAGGATAAGTCGAATTTCATAAAACTGAGTCAACACAAAAAGAACCAGTCGGAACTGATTGTGCACCTTCGAGCTTGATGTACAGCTTCTTGGCAAAGCTCCTCAAGTAGCTCTCCAGGTCGTCTCTCCTGCGAGCGATGCTTTCCATCTTCTCGCTCAGGGTGAGGTGCTCCTTCTTCCAACGCGAACACTCCCTGTTGGCTTCCTTCAGAGCGGTCTTTAACTTGGTGTTCTCCCCTTCTAATTGGTCGACCGAAGCCAGCTTCTGCGCGGCCAGAGCGGTCTTGTCATCAGCCTCCTTACGGGCAGCAGCCAAGTCCTGATCCTTCTTCGCCAGAGCTTCTTTCAGTTTTTCTGCAAAAATGATGATTGAGTCGGAGAAAGCGAAGAGATGCTCAAGCCTGAAAACTAACCAGTCGACAAAGGCGTCTTACCTGCGGCGCCGTCTCTGACCTTCTGCAGCTCCGTCCTGGCCAGCTCCAGATCGAGGTTCATTTGAATTTGCTGCTTCTCCAGGTCAGCCAAGCGGGTTCCAAGATCACAAGACTTCTGAAGTCGAATGGGAGGAGTTGCAATCTCAGTAAAAAAAAGAGCAATAAAGACAATAAATACTAAGACTACGGTCGACTGCCAGCAGTCCACCATAGTCTCGGGGACTACACCCAGTGGGTGCACTTAGCGTGCCCCCACCGGTTCCTATCCCACCCGACCGACCCCCGAAGTCGAGTCAAAGACCACCCGACCGACCCCTGAAGTCGAGTCAAAGACAAGTTGCTTCCGAGCAGCTAAGAGACAATAAGCCTACACCCAGTAAAAAAAAGAAGAGAGAGAAAGACGTCAACTGCCCGCAGTCGACGGGATACCGTTCCATTCGACATGGCCCGATCAGACAGAGCGAAGAAACTCAACTACGACTTAATTTAAAGACTACAGCCGACTGCCAGCAGCTGACCGTAGTCTCGGGGACTACACCCAGTGGGTGCACTTAGCGTGCCCCCACTCGTCCAAAAAAAACAAGTGGGTGTACAAACTTAAAGATCTTCGGAAAAGAGATTCTTCAAAGAACATACCAAAACAGACCAAGTATTGAAGTCGACTGACCTGGACATTGCTCTGAAGAGCCGAGCTTGCGTCGTAAGCCGCCTGGCAAGCCTCCCGAGCCACTTTTACCTGTTCCATCATGACTCCAGCCTGGCGTACAGCCTCCTTCGTAGCAGCCGCTTGGTCCTCCGGGATGGGGTACGCAGCAAAAAGCAAAGACGGATCTGCAGTCGACGCTGAAGGCTGCACACTCGTCAAAGGAACAGCGAAAGTCACGGAAGCCCGAGTGGGTTCGCCATCATCCCGAACTGCAGCCTCAGGCGCGGGAGTGGATTGCGGAGTCTTGCCAGCCAACACCTTCTTCTTCCTCTTCACCCTCAGTGGTGCATTGTCGTCGTCGTCCGGAAGGTCGATAACATGAGGAGGAGCTGCAAGGAAAACAGTCAATCGACCAACGCTTCAGTTGACTCGTAAGCAGGACGGCTGTGATCGTACCAGGGTTGGAGGTGGCAGCGTCCTCCATCTCTTGGTCGTCGTTCCTGGCGGAGACCTTAGAAGTTGCACCACTGCAAATCTCGAAAGTTAGTCAGTTGGCCTAGTGAATCGACCAAGGATCCGTCCACAGTCGACAAAGGAAAGCAAGTATTGTTGTTACCCCGAAATGGTGGGAACATCTATCTTCATCTTGGGCAAGGCCTTGGGCGGCTTAGATGGCGCCGTTCGTGGGTGCTTGGGAGCCTTCCCGGTCGGAGGAGGAGAAGAAGTCCGAGGGCATTTCGACGACTGCCCAACAGGAGCGGCCGCCTTGCCACGTTCCTGCGTTGGATCGTGGGTGAGCTTGGACCGTCCCTCTGGGCGGGGGGGTTCAGCCTCCTCCTCCTCTTCACTGGAGAAGATGTCGTCGCCCTCCTCTCCCTCACCGTCGGACTCCCACTCGACCTGGTCGTCCCCGCTCTCGCCTCCACTCCCCTCACCTTCCTCGGTCGGCCCTTGTGCCCCGTTGGGCGTCGAGTACATATCAGTGGTAGCCTGGAGGACAACGGACAGGACAAAAGTCAGTCGACTTACACAAAGAAGACTAATACAGAAGGCCAGATATCCGACACAAAGACATACCTGATCCACTTCATATGAGTTGTCGAGTGGAATCACCCTTCTGGCTCCTCGGGGGTTGTCTTTGTTCCCCGTGATGCTTGACAGCCACCCCTCCAGCATCTCATCGGTGACCTCCTCTGGGTGGATCCGAGTGGTGTCGTCAAGGCCAGAATACAGCCACATCGGATGGTCTCGCGCCTGGAGCGGTTGGATGCGCCTCTGGAGAAAGACCTCTAACAAGTCCATCCCAGTCAACCCCTCACGGACAAGTTCAACCACTCGACCCGCCAATACCTTGACTTGGGCACTTTCCTCTGGCGTGACTTTTAGAGAGATAGGCTTCTCGGCTCGGTCGAGTGAAAAAGGAGGAAGACCGGTCGATTGTCCGGGGGTCGCCTGGTCCTGGCAGTAGAACCAGGTCGACTGCCAGCCGCGGACAGACTCCGGGAAGGTGATAGAGGGGAAACAGCTCTTCCCCCTCGTCTGGATCGCCAAACCCCCGCACAACTGGATGACTTGCGTCTTCTCGTCACTTGACTTGGCCTTCTTCACCGACTGAGAGCGGCAAGTAAAGATATGCTTGAAAAGCCCCCAATGCGGACGGCAACCCAGGAAGGCCTCGCACATGGAAATGAACGCGGCAAGGTAGACTATGGAATTGGGGGTAAAATGATGGAGCTGCGCTCCAAAGAAATTCAAGAAGCTCCGGAAGAATGGGTGGGGAGGCAGAGAAAACCCTCGGTCGATGTGGGTGGCGAGGAGCACGCACTCACCGTCGCAGGGTTGCGGCTCGATCTCCCTCCCCGGGAGATGCGCAGCCTCGTGGGGAATGGCTCCTCCCTCGACCATGTCGTCGAGATCTTCCTGCCGGAGCACCGATGGCATCCAATCGCCCTGAATCCAACCCTTGGGCAGGGTGGTCCGGGAGGAAGATCCACCTCGCGAAGACTTCTTTCCTTTCCCCGCCGCCGCCGCCTTCTTCGCGTGCTCCAAAGCAGTGGTCTTGCCCTTCACCATCGTCGTCGGCGAGGTCTCGCACGGGCTAACGACGCTAGGGTACGACCGAGGGTCGCAGGAGGGCTGGCGAAGGGAGAGAGGAAGAAAGAAAGAAGGAAGCAGAAGAGAAGCGCGTGGCTTGGAAACCCCGAGCCGGCAACTTATAAGGGGCCGCTCCCGAGTGGCTGACCGGTAGGCCCAGGCAGCCCAGTCAAATCCCGCAACGGACGCGCGCGCAGTACGTGGCGAAAAAGCTGACACGAGGATCGAGGAGTTTACGCTTTATCACTTCCGATTACTGCGGCTGCTCCCGTCCCGCGCGCTTCCCAAAATCCAAATCCCCTGAGATCCGCGGGCTGCAGAACCGCTTGCCAAAAACAGAGTATCCCGCTCGTACCAACACTCGGCATGTCGCAAGCAAGGATATTCACTCGACGAAGGGCTTGGAATGGATCAAGGCGACTGAAAGAGGTTGGTGACGTCCGCGACAACTGACCCTGAGTGAGGCACTCTTACAGCCCCGAAGAACCGGTCGGAAAGGATCCCCAACTCTTCCCCCACTCTAACCTCGATCCATTCGGGGGCTAATGATGAAGGTGTGTACCTGGGGTAGGAGCACGGACCCGTCCCAAAGAGTCCTACCCAAGGACATCCCTAGAAGAAATCACCCATCAATCGACTTGAAGGTCGACGGGTTCAAGTCACTCGACTGAGAAGCTACCACTCGACCATGAAGCTATTCACTCGACTGCTAGGAGACCTACAGTCACTCCGTAGGTAAACGGTCAGCTGTTAAGTAGTCTTCATGGTCATTACAACACTTTATTAGAGGCGTTACCAGTAACGCCCCATCTTAAATGTACTTTAAACCCTGCATTACTGAGGGCAGGAGGGGGCCGGAGAACTCTATATAAGCCACCCCCTCCTCAGTAGGAAGGGTTCGCACCCCTGTAATCTATACACGCATAATCCAGTCGACCGCCTCCGGGCTCCGAGACGTAGGGCTATTACTTCCTCCGAGAAGGGCCTGAACTCGTAAACCTCGCGTGTAACAACTTCCCAATAGCTAGGATCTCGCCTCTCCATACTCACCCCCCTACATCACTGTCAGAGTTAGAACCACGACATGCGGCAAATTTTTGTTGGTTCTATCCCCATTTTGCGGACTGTGTCCTGATATATCAGATTCAAACTGCTGCCGCCGTCCATCAGGACTCGGGTGAAGTGGTATCCATCAATTATTGGATCTAATACCAAGGCAGCCCATCCTGCACGCTGGATACTTGCTGAGTAATCCTGATGGTCGAAGGTGATCGGTTGGCACGACCTGTAGCGGAGCTCCACGGTGATAGGCCCTGGGGCATGTTCCTCTAATGGTGCCGCTTTGTCTCTCCCTTTTATCACGTGCAACACGTTGACTGTTTTGACTTTTGGTGGGAATTTCTTCTGTTCCCCTGCGCTTTGCTTGTGAGGCTCGTCCTCGTCTTCACTTGGTGTATCCCGCCCCTTGTGTTCGGTGTTGAGCTTGCCGGACTGTTTGAAGACCCAACATTCTCTGTGGGTATGATTTGCGGGTTTATCAGGGGTGCTATGGATCTGACATATTTGGTCCAAGATTTTGTTTAGGCTGGACAATTCGTCTCTATTGCCTTTGGAGGGCGGCTTCTGCTGCCCTGGCCGAGAGCTTCTAAATCTAGCGTTTACCGCCGTGCTCTTCGGGCTGTCTTCTTTATTCCTGCGCTTATTCTTGCTGCATCGTGATTTCCCATTTCCATCCCTGACTTTGGATGTACTTGGGTCACTGGTGCTGCATCGGGCTAACTAGCTGTCCTCGCCCGCGCAAAAACAGGTCATGAGGCTTGTTAATGCTGCCATTGCTCTCGGCTTTTCTTGACCGAGGTGTTTGGCAAGCCATTCATCTCGAACGCTATGCTTGAAGGCTGCTAAGGCTTCGGCGTCCGGACAGTCAACTATTTGGTTCTTTTTAGTGAGGAACTAGTTCCAAAGTTTTCAGGCTGACTCACCGGGCTGTTGAGTTATATGACTTAAATCATCTGCATCCGGTGGTCGGACATATGTCCCTTGAAAATTTGCCCGAAAGGCGTCTTCGAGCTCTTCCCAGCTTCCGACGGAGTTTTTGGGGAGGCTTTTAAGCCAGTGCCGAGCTGGCCCTTTGAGCTTGAGGGGTAAGTACTTGATGGCGTGGAGATCATCTCCTCGAGCCATATGGATATGGAGGATGTAGTCCTCAATCCAGACCCCAGGATCTGTTGTTCCGTCGTACGCCTCTATGTTTACGGGTTTGAATCCCTCTGGAAATTCATGATCTAGCACCTCATCGGTGAAACATAGAGGGTGTGTGGCACCCCTGTATTTGGGTGTACCGTGGTGTTCGGATGTTTGTTGTGTTGCATTGTATGTTGGAGCGCGCCTGCGTGGTCCATAGATGGATCTGGTTGCGCCGTCCTTTTGATGCGAGCCCTTATGTGGATCGCGTACTGGTTTATGTGCTGCGTCGATTGCCGCTTTATGTTTGCTATGAGGTCGTCTATCCAACCGGATGGCCATTTTATTTTTTAATTGTGGAGGATCTAAGGCAGCAACTTTCGCTTCGGATAGCTCTTGGTGTGGCGATTACTGCCGTATTTCGCTGCAGTGTTGAGTACTTCACTCCATTTGATTTTGAGTGTGTCTTGTGCAGCCTTGAGCCTTTGCTTCTGTTTTTTCAGACTCCTCGCTGTGGCAACAAGCCTTTGATGGGCATTATGTTGCTCCTGGCGCCTGTCCGCTGTGATGTCGTCCGGACTATTATCTTCGACGTTGTTGGGTTGTTCGGCTTGATTTTCTGTGTTGCCGTGGTCGCGCAATGGTTCACCCTGCTCTAACGCTGGGTCTATGTGATCGTTTACGTCGCCGCTTTGATTGCTTCTCGAGGGAACAACCCTTCGCTGCGTCCTTCCGTTCCTCATCGTTATTTTCTTTAGGTGTGTCCACCATGTATACGTCATGTGATGAAGTGGGTGTCCAGTGCCCTATGGGCAGTGGTTCCTCTTCGCCTCCCGCATCGTCGTCCATTGCGTCGATGTCTTCGGAGTCGAAGTCGAGCATGTCGGTTAAGTCATCGATAGTGGCTACTAAGTGGGTGGTGGGTGGGCGGCGAATTTCTTCGTCATCCGCATCCCAATCCTGCCGGACGTAGTTCGGCCAGGACTCTCCTGACAAGGAGAGAGACCTTAATGAGTTTAGTATGTCGCCAAAGGGCGAGTGCTGAAAAATATCCGCGGAGGTAAACTCCATGATCGGCGCCCAATCGGATTCGACAGGAACGGGCGCAGGCGGTTCGGAGTCCGTGGCCGGAGAAGGATCCGACAGTTCAGTAACACGGCTCTCGTGAAGGGTAAGGTCGATATTCGGCTCGATCGCCGCAGAGGATACGGCCTCCGTGGCGGGGTCTATCCACCCGTTCATGGATGGTGCAACTGGCTCCGAAATTGAGCGTCGGGGCGGCTGCCGGTGCGATCTCCTGAACACTGTCCGATGGTAGAGCTAAATCATACTCATCGTGACCGCGTGGCGCACAAGGCAGGGGCTCGAATCCGTCGAAGATCAAGTCTCCGCGGATATCGGCCGTGTAGTTTAAGCTTCCAAACCTGACCTGGTGACTAGGGGTGTAACTTTCGATCTGCTCCAGATGGCCAAGCGAGTTGTCCCGCAGTGCGAAGCCGCCGAACACAAAGATCTGTCCGGGGAGAAAAGTCTCACCCTGGACTGCATCGCTATCGATGATAGTAGGAGCCATCAAGCCTAACGGTGACGACACAGAGGAACTCTCAATGAAAGCACCAATGTCGGTGTCAAAACCGGCGGTTCTCGGGTAGGGGGTCTGGAACTGTGCGTCTAAGGCAGATGGTAACAGGAGGCAGTGGACACGATGTTTTACCCAGGTTCGGGCCCTCTTGATGGAGGTAAAACCCTACGTCCTGCTTGATTTATTCTTGATGATATGAGTATTAGAAGAGTTGATCTACCACGAGATCGGAGAGGCTAAACCCTAGAAGCTAGCCTATGATATGATTGCATGTTGTCCTACAGACTAAAACCCTCCGGTTTATATAGACACCAGAGGGGGCTAGGATTACACAATGTCGGTTACAAAGGAGGAGATATACTTATCTGTATTGCCTAGCTTGCCTTCCACGCCAAGTAGAGTCCCATCCGAACACGAGACGATGTCTTCAATCTTGTATCTTCATAGTCCAACAGTCCGGCCAAAGGATATAGTCCGGCCGTCCGGAGACCCCCTAATCTAGGACTCCCTCAGGCGTCATCCGGCAACCAAGGGAGGGAAATGAGAGGCTCTGGGCCGAGCACGACCCGCTGAGGGCGAAGATCGTCCAAAGTGCAGAGTAGCAAGAGGAGACCAGTGCCTTGTTGAAGAGGACCGACGTCATTGTCAAGAAACTTATGGATGAGAATGACATGCTCCACATCGAGCGCCAAAGGCTGGTGGAGGAATCCGTGGATGCTCTCAAGTAGCGTCTTGAGGACACGATAGAGCTCATCGCCGCTCGCCGCGGAGACTAGTTCCCGCGACCTGCAGCAACGCATCAAGAAAGTAGAGATCAGCGAGCCAGATCGTTGTCTTCCTTCTTCTTTTGCCCTTGTGTATTTCGGGCGTAGCTGCATGTGGCTTTTTAATTATCTTCTTAATTATGTAAGACAATTATTATCCACTGTCGTCGTCCTTATATATTCATCAGTCTTGCTATAAGTCACAATAGATGTTATATAGGTCCGTCGGATCTTACATCAAGATCCGTGCAAATTTTTCTTTTCAGATTTTCTTTTCTCTCTCTTAAATCTTAGTCGAGTGAGGCATAGCCACGCCATTAAACAAAGGCTCGGGCGCCATTAATGGAGACCTTGCACTACTGTAGGATGCTGCTAACGCGACACTACGATTAGAGACCCTTCGAGAAACTGTGTGTGATGCCATAATCGCAAACAGTGTTGTATGAAAACCGTCAGAAATGTGTAAAACGTTTGTGATGACGGATGCATCAAACATAGTTCAGGTTTTAGTTGCGTGTGTGATGAAGGGCATACAGTTCAGTTTAATGAACTGTTTGCGATGAGGAGGAACAAAAGAAACGGGCAGCTAGATGGAGGCGTGTGCGATATACATCATACGGTCCACTCGGATGAACTGTTTGTGATTAGGCAACACAAAAGAAATGGTCAGCCAGATCAAAGGTGTGTGCGATATATGGCATGCGGTTCAGTCGGATGAACTGTTTGCGTTGAGACATGAGAACAGAAACGGTTCAAATGAACAAGATGTGTGTGATACGAGGCAAACAGGTCTGTAATCGGAGACGTGTGCGAAGACCGATAACAACACAAACGATTATTGCTAACAAGCCGTGTGTGTTGTGAGCAAACGATTGTTGGTATACGATTGTGAGTGATTGATGAAAACATCACCGACGGGTTCCATTGTTTAGTCCGTGTGCGAGGTGATTTTCTTTGTCCGTACAACATCTACGCCCTGTCTACAACATCAACATATATACTTAAAAAGACAACATTGCATAACCAAATTAAGCATACAATTACACAAGTGACTACACACATAACATTTCCACACACCAAAGAAAGCAATCACATGCATACTAAAGTAGGAGAAACGAGGATCTAATTGTCTACTTATTGTTGCGACGACGCTTGCCATTGCTCTGCTTCCTGCTGGCTCCCTGGCCATTTTGGGGAAGGAGGGACTTCCTCATGTCAATGATCCGCCTGTACATGTCGTAGCTCGTGTACGCCTCCTTGGCCACGTACACGACGTGAGCTTTGTCGAGTTTCTCCATCCAGGCCGAGTGCCAGGCATGATTGTCCTTGTTGCACGAATCCTTCATGTCTCTGTAGTAGGGGTCGATGATGGCCTCGGTGAGGTGAACCAGTGAGTCCTTCTCATGCTCCTTGCTGCCCCTAATCTTGTATTAGCCATGGATGTCGACAAGATTCTGGCAGGCAATGCCCGAATTCTTGAGCGCCTTTACATCATTGGTGATGTCGACCGTAGCGAACATGTAGTGGGGGCTATTGACAAACCTGGCGAAACGCTCGCAAGGCCTTGTGGCCAGGCAGTAGTGGTAGACGAGGACGTGGTGGAGCACACACATCTGGGTGACGGTGACCTTGGAATGAGACCTGACACGAGTGCGGGTGTACTCGAGGTCGAACCCGACCACCTTGTACTTCTCCTCGACAAGCAACAGCTCCATGATGTGGATGGAGTGCTCCGCCCAGACCGGGTAATTGGTGTACACCACTAAGGGGTCCATGAACCTTCTGTGGATGTCCACCACAACACGCATGGTGAACTGCTGCTCGTCGTCGGCAGCCGCTTGGAGCGCTATTGGAGCAGCGCAGGATACCCTCTAAGAATTTCTCATGGTGGGTGTGCTTCTTGCAATGGTGGGGCGCGATCGAAAGGTTGAAGAGACACAAGGGTAGGTTAAATGGCCGCTGTAATAAATGGGGGCCGGCCGGCCTGTAATCGTCACATCTTGTCATGGTGTTCATAATGGAGGATTCCAGAATCCAGTGCATGTTTGACAACACCGCACCCCTGGCGGGGGCTCGAAGAGCCTATTCCCGCGCTACCGCGCTATTTACTGTGCAAGCTTCCTGCCCGGCTAGTTTGGCCATGCGTCGGCTAGAAGAGGGACAAACCGTATTGGCAAAACGCTTTGTAAAAATGAAGTGTGTGGAATCACTTCGGTCATAAGTTTACACTTGGATGATGAGGTCAAAGTTACACAGAAGGGTGATGATGGACACTCGAGTTTGATAATTAATTCTGCGCCCTACAGTGCACACGGTGGAAGAAACCAACTGTGTGCAATAATGTCGAAGATCACAGTCGAGTTAGCTATACAGATCATGTGCTATGAGATCAACAAGGTAAACTGATTTGAGAATGGTTAATAAAATCTAAGACCATTGCATATTAAGGTCAAAATAGTGCTAGCAATATACAAGTCTCATACGATGCCATTTCAATGATTGTACCACAAAAACTCGAAATGTTACAAGGTTCAAATTCCAGAGTTATATGGCTCAAATTCGAAGATTACAAGGTTCAAACTGATATTAGAAATGAAATTCAGCTCATCAGTTGCAAACGCTCGTGCTGATGCGCTGAACATGGATATCAGAGAGGTTCAAACTAATATCACCGCTTCTAAGTCTGGCTTCAAAACCTCACAATTTTTGCCAAGGGGTCAGCCACTGAGAAGTCATGTATGGGGTTGACCCGATGACTTCCGATTACTCTGTCATCTGAAGTTCCAAAATGAAATTCAACATTTTTGGAGCCTACTCCGTTCTGCCACAGGCGCCGGCGCTGATCAACAGACCATTCATTTTTGTGAAATAAATTTAGGGGAAACCTCATTTCCTTCAGCACCCTTGCTCTGAGAACAAAGAACCTGGCAAATATAATCTCCGGTAAGGTCCCTTGGTAGGAATTCAAAGTAATTTCCGAGAGATGCAGATCTAGGCATTTGACATGATTGTTATATTGTATCACATTATCCACCACTGGGCCTAATCTTATCTGCAAAAGAAGAAAATGTGTTAGTGCCTACATGTAGTTTTCTACATTTTACTACAGGCCTAGCTATTTGGTTTGCAGGATTTGTAAAATGCACTAACATGCCATCTTCGATCTGACATGATTAACATGGGCATTTGATTACATTCTAGAAAAATGTAGCCTTCTTCACAAGAGGTTGGAGTGGATGAAAAGTTCCCTAAGAAAACTAGTATAGATGAATCCAAAGGAGAAATGCTTATTGATTGTAACCATATGGATCAAGCAACCAATATGGGGGGCATGTATGTACTGAAATCCTCCAAAAGAACCTTCACAAATCGTAGTACATTGTCAGTGTAAACTTGGAAAAAGGTGTTACAAATTGAACTCCCTTATGGTTAACATTTAACAGGAAGGGAACATCACCTCGATATATAGCTTCTCCAGGCACGGAAAGCATCTCAGGAAACTGACAACTTTCTCCAGGTCGGGCCTAATAGATTCTAGTGCCAAGACCTTCACTATGCGCAGTTTCAGGGTCAAGCTTGTCGGAATCATTTTCTGAATGACAGATGAACAAACATCTTCAAAATTAGAAATAATGTTAATTTGTAGAAGGAGAGGTAGAAGGCGGCTGTTGTACCTGAACGGGTGTGGATCCAATAACAAGTTCGGAGTATTTGTTAGACGAGTAGCCCACCAGTGTCAATTTCGGCGCAGAAATGACATTGGTTCTTGTTGGACCTTCTTGATCAACTACAAGTAATCTCTCAAGCGCAGGTGTGTCCTGGATGACCATACCGTGGTCCACATTTTGTGATGTCTTCCTGCCGCACCAGCAACACACATAAATAGTCCGGAGAGTCATGGAGGTGATGTGGAAGGTACTGAATCCATAGATCGCGTCAAGATGATGGTACTCGAGTGCAGTACAGCCACGGAGCAGGCGCTCCATGTCACCCTGTAGCGACCCGACCCGAATGGATCAAGTCTCTGTGCTTAAGTGTCATCCCTGGATCGGTATGCTGACACACACAGTACTCGAGGATTTATAACAGAGGTAAATCACATGTATAAAGTAACATAAATACTATTACCTCAATCCAAATAGCAGAAGTAACAAGGTTGTGGATTCCCATCAACACCAACGGCAAAGTTGAGTGTAGAAATCGTAACCCTGACGTATCACTTACTCGTCGTAAGAAATCCTGCAACATGAGACGTCGCAGCCAGAGAGGGTCAGTACATTGAATGTACTGGCAAATTCACACCATAGAGAATGATGAACAATGGCTATCACTACATGCATATTTGGCTGGTGGAAAAGCTCTATGGTTATAGTTTTTGCGAAAAGCCAATTTTTCCCTACTGCAAAGGAATAAATTTTATTTAACTATCATGGTGGTTGTTGAACATTGAGAATGGTTGACAGCATTCTCAATCCCAATTAAGTAACATCATTAAACCCAACAAAATTAATTTAAAGTAACATGATGAGATTCACATGATAATCCAAGTACTAGATACTCAAGATGTCCATAACCGGGGACACGGCTAACCATGATTAGTTTATACACTCTGCAGAGGTTTGCGCACTTTTCCCCACAAGACTCGATCGCCTCCGTTTTGGTTTCTCGCACTTCATGGTGTTTGAGAAGACGGATGACCGAGACATAGTCTTTCAAAAGCGCTAGCACCTTACGATCGGGTAGACCGTACCACCTACATCCCCTACATCTGCTACTCTACCACTATAAGAGTTCGCACGACTTAGTCAACTATGCTAGAGCCCATAATAGCTTGTGACTGCACACGGAAGTTTCTAGTATGAATAGTCTCATGATCCCTTTGAGCCTCGGTGGCGGTCCATAAAAAAACAAGCAATCCTGGTCTACCCCGGTGCCTAGAAAGGCAATCCGGGAATACCCAGGTACCTCAATCCACCCAGATGTGTGTTTAAGTTGCCACCTTAGATAAACCATTGAATTAACAAAACTCACATCTGTCATGGATATCACTCACCCAATCCACGTCTACTAGCATAGCATGGGGTAATAGGCAAACGTAGAAGTAACTCCCAAAGGTTTGATAATAAATAGGTAATAGGTACTACCTCAACTACTTCCCATCCCACAATTTAATTAGATCCTAATCATGCAATGTTTGAGGATGAAACTAATGCATAAAAACTGGGTATGAAAGGAATATGATCAAGGTGTGAACTTGCCTGCAATGTTGATGAAGATGATGCGCACTCAAAACTCTTGATAGTTCTACTCGTCACACTCCGGTCAATCTATCGTAAGCAAGCAATAGTAACCACACATAAGCAATCACTCAAAATATCAGAAAGATCGAAGAAGACAATTCAGGAAACATCAAAACCAAGCAAATAACTCTTGCAACATAAAACAATTTTCTAACAGTACCAAAATTCTATGAATCTGGCCTTATCAGAAAGTTTAGGTCAAGAGCTTCGGTTTGCAAAAAGAATCAACTCAAACGGAGCTACGAAACTCAAGTTATGATCAAATGAAGTTTGAATTCAAATCTGATCTAATTCAAATTTTAAACTTTTCAAAAACATGTTTGAGTTGTTTTACTGGATAGAGGGGATCATAACGAAGAAGTGAGCATTGGTTTCATTGGATTTGGATCAACGAGCGAAAAGTTGTGATCGTTTGAAGAACAAGGGCTAAACTGTAAAGAAAATCCTCACATATAGGTCCCTGGCCGAAATTAATAAGAAAAAGGAAAAATCTATCGAGCGAACGCTCGCTACAGAAACTTACAGAACGAAAATCGTTTGCTACCGAATCTAATCTGATGAACGTTCGCTAAGTAACTAAACTAAATATAAAAAACAGGTTCTTAAACAAAACCGAAGAAAACCTAAACCTAAAAGAAAACCGGCGAACTGGGGACGGTTTTTTATAACGGACCGGGAGAAACCGGCGGGTCGGGTGGTGGATCGGCCGGCGGGCGGTTCCAGCAACGACGGTGTTCCGGCGATCCCCGGCGACAGCGGGCAGCAACTCCGGTGACGGGACGGCGGCGCGGTGGCTCCGGCATGGTGCGGCACTTGCGAGCGGGGCGGCAACGCAAGCGGCGGCGCCTGCAGCGCGGGGCGGCAACGCAAGCGGCGGCGCAGGCGAGCAGTGGCGGCGGCGCCTGCAGCGCGGGGCGGCGGCGAGATGCATCGGCGGCGGCGGCATGATGCGGGACGGGCGGCGGCGCGGCAGGAAGGAGGAGCGGGCGGCGGGTCCGGTGCATTTATAGGGGAGAAGGGGGAGGCGACGCCTTGGAGGAGGGGCAAGGGCGGCGTGGAGTCCGGCCATGGGACGGTGGCGGCGCATACTGGCTCGGGGGTCCTTCTCGAGCTCAAGGACGACGAGGAGGTGGGCTGGGCCGCGGCCTGGCCTGGGAGCTGGGCCGGCCCAGTCGGCAATTTAAAAAAACATTTCCAGACGTATAAAATAATAAAAGCAAAGTAAATAAAAATATTATATAGGCATATAATATATCAAAATTTTCAGAAAAATATTGTCTACAACATGAACATTTTCCTAGCATTAAATAAAATTCACAAAAATTCTAATAATTCAAAGAGTGCTACTGGTCTAATAAAATCCAACAAAAATCAATTTAAAAATACCAAATGATTTCAAATTAATTTTTCTCCAATTTTCCATTGTAGGGAATCATGTTACCCTATTTTCCATGTATTTTATTTTTGGAGAAAAATAATTTGAATAAAACTCAAATAAATCTAAATTGAAAATAAATTCAAAAGAACTTTGAATTTAATTCTTTGAAACTCCCAACTCATATTTCATATAACTTGAAGAAGTCATTTTATCTTCTCTCATGAAAATCATTGAGCTGCATGAAGTTTATGAATTGAAATATTTTCAAATGAAATTCAAATGTTTTCAAAAACCTTTGTCATTTAAATAAATGGAAGAAGTCATGTCATCTTCTCTCGAGGGTTTTGTATTTGAAAAGAATTTGAATTCACGGAGATCTAAATGCAAAAATGAAAGTTTGGGGAAGTCCTTTTATTCCCTCTCATTTAACTTTCAAAAAGTTTCAAATTCACTCACTTTCAGTCAATCAACAACAATCAAACAAATCTATCTATTTATTATAACATTCCAAAATTTAGAATTTTGGGATGTTACAAACCTACCACCCTTAAAATGAATCTCGTCGTCGAGATTCGGAGAGGCTAGGAAGAAATATGTTAGGTTCGGGGTCTCTTCAAAATTTCATCAATCATCTCCAGGGTCTAGGGTGCTACCACCCTTAGAAGCATTGTCACGGTTCCATCAAAACTCATATACTCCATTTTTATTGTTAACAGTGTCGGTCTTCTTGGATCTTCAGGATAATTCCTTATTCGGGCTCTTCCGGTAGTGGCATAACCTTTACCACAATTCTTCTGTCTTTCATCTAGGTAAGGTTCTTCCGAGACTGGTCTTCTTAGCTGATGAGTCTGGCGCCAATACTAATCAACTATCGATATCTCTCATGGTTGTTAAGAATTTAGGGTTTCTCCTACAGGAAATGGGTCTGGGTTGATCCTCACCGTATAACCTACGGTTGGCAATGCTGCCTTGTACAAGGGAAAAATACCTATACCATTCTAAGGCTTAAACAAGGTTTTGATCGTCGGCGCTCTACTATAGGTAAGTCACTCAGATTTACCATCCCATATATCAAGGCGAACAATAAGAGTAAGTCGGTATGGTGATCAATCCATCCCGCACCCAAATCATTTCCTTGTATACGGTTTAGCGAATCTCGCATTCTAACACTCGGTCATCCTCACAAGCATTGCAAAATTTCTCTTGTCCATGAACTGCGTTCAGAATAATCCATTGATTCTGCAAACCAAACAAACATCTATCGTTCCTTCACAACTCTCAGGTTTTGCGTTACTCCTATAAAATCATCTGCCGATAAACGTCATATCTTCCTCCAGGGTTTTTCCTTCAGCAAGAATGTGCTTGCTTCTTGGCAGGTCCTGGGGCATGTGGGTTATGGCCCATTTCATCACTTGTAGTCCTTGAACTTATCATCGGGCAACTGATCATTATTCCAACTTCCAACTTCCTAGTATTCTTAAATCCATCCAATTGTATTGTCTTACTTCCTTTTATTGGCACCAAACTAGGACATGATTACTCAGACTCATCATGGAGTTTCCATTGATCCATATTTCCGGCATCATACCTCCTTTATATCCAATAGTAATTTATCTCTTCATCCTCGTGGGACATCCCTCATACCGAGATAAAAACTTATACTTATGAAGTCCATATTCCACTTCGTGGAACATCATTATCCTTTCCAGGGTCAAGCATCCTTACAGGGTAATATTGGCCATCTCTGCATGGCACTTCTTCAACTGGGAAGCGTGAAACACATCATGAACTCCTGACAGTCCTTCGGGTGACTCCAACTTGTTGGCCACTTCTCCCATACGCTCCAAAACTCGGTATGGTCCTACAAATCTCGGGGCTAACTTTCCCTTAACTACAAATCATTTAACTCCTCGCAGAGGGGACACACGAAAACATGCTCTGTCTCCAATTTCATAGACTACCTCCTTGCGTTTTTTAGTCTGCATAACTCTTCTGCCTGGACTGAGCTACCTTCGGTCTATCTCGAATCAACTTAACATTCTCTTCTGACTCGTTGATCACATTTGGTCCAAACAACTGACGATCTCCAACTTCATCCCACACACTCTTGGGGTATCACACATATCGAGACAAAACTCGTATTCATTTTGTCCGAAATCCACTCAGTGGAGTATCCTTATCTTTTCCAGGGGTCAACGGTTCTTACAGGGTACTACCACCCTTAAAATGCACAAATCTTCCATAGACCATATTTCTCATATCCTTAGAATGGCCAAAATTCTTCTTCATAGAGTAACAACTCATAAAATCCATATCAGTACCAACGATGCTAACTTGATTCATTCTCAGGTGATTACAATCTCTCGCTTTTCCATTACATGTCTCAACTCAACACCTCAATATAAAAGAAAATGTTCTCACTTCTACTACTCCATTTCTTTTGTTGCAAACTCAACTATCTAGCACAAGTTTCCTTCTCCTTGGGGCATTCCCTGGCAAAGTGTCCCGCTCCATTACAACTAAAACATATAGCTTCTAATAAGTATCGAGGTTTCCTTTTTGGGCAACTGTTGAGGTAGTGCCCTGACTCCTTGCACCTATAACATGTGATATGACTCAGATCCTTCCTGGAATCCACTCTGCTTCTCTTTCTGGACTTTTCCATTCCAATCAGGGCTTCTATTTCCTGTGGGTCATACTCTATCTCCTCCGTCGGGAATTCTACTAGATCCCCATTCATACAATTCTGGGAGATGTGTCCTTCTTCTCCACATGAATAGCAAGACTTGGTGCAGGGTTTAATTGGTTCTTCTTTGGGTGTGTCCTCCACCTCTTCCTTCATCACAGGTTCTTCTAAACTTTCCATAAGGGCTCCTTTCATTGCTTCTTTCTTCTGTTGGATGGTTCTTTGTACCAAGGGGTAAATGTGACACTGAGCAGGGTAGTGGGTAGTCCCTTCACACAAGAAACAAGTAATCTGCCTAATTGGGCATTCTTCAACTGGGTGACTTCCTTCACAGTTAGGGCATTCATCCTTGTGTTCTTTATGGGTGTGTCCTATTTCTCCACAAATCTTGCATGCACAAGGTTTCTTCATATCCTTTCCATAAGGCTTCAACTTTTGGGACACAAGGTGAGATCTTTGCAAAGTCAACTTAAATTCTTTCTAAGTGGTTACTCCTTGCCATCCATTGATGGGTTGGTACATCCTCCACCAAGTAGCAGCACCTCTTTCAAAGCACTGAAGAGCATGCTGGGTCATATCATGTCCAACTATAGGGTTATTCTCCATGTGATCCTCCATGTTCTGAATCCATCGGTCTGTCTCCAACTGACTCATTGGTCTAGAAAGCTCATCTCCATTCATCCTCTATTGGGTCCAAGGGTTTGGGGTGAGATAAGAGAGATAAAGAGGGATACACACAATGCAAACAAAAGTTTTGAAAAGGCAGATTTTATTGTGGCTGTAGGAAAACATCAAACAAATGAAAGCTCACAATCCTCGCATCTAACGTAGGTATATAACAGGGGTTTGGTCTTCTAAAGGTCAACGTCGCCAAACTCTTCAAGTCTTGTTCCTGTCTTCGATGGCTTCTTTCGATCATGCTTGTCTTTCTCAAATCCTTTTGCCAGATCATCTCTGTTGACGCGAAGTCTCTCGTGACATCCTTTAATATTCTGTAGTTTCATTTCAACTTCTAGGTTTCAACATCCTTGGCATGAACCATGTCCCCTGTCCTTTAGTTCCTGACGAATCTCCGGTATCTCAAGGTTTTGCTCCTCTAGCTTGGCTACTTTCAGTTTCTGGGTCCTGAGTTCCTCATGAAATACTTCCTTGTCAAAATACTGCTTCTTGTAGGTCAATCTTAACTTCTTGATGTAACACTCCAGATCCTGGTGATACACCAGCTAAGGTTAAAACTGCATCCTTAACTCAGCATGGTGACAATAGCATCAGCGGGCGATGACATCACGGATAACCGTGTTTCTGCTCTTGTCATTCCCATGAGCTATCATTCCCTAGTTGATATCTTCTGCCTTAGGGTTTTCTTTGACAAAACTTCGAGTTCTCATGCTCCTTGTTTCAGTCTTTCTCCAATACACCTTGATCTCGGGTATTGACAACTTCCATAATCTGTTAAGTTCCATCAGGGTAGCCTTCCTAGGTCATACAAATCTAGGGATTCTTCAGAGCCTTCAAATTCTACTTGTCTTCGGTCTTCAACCGTTGTAGTTTCCATTATTCAGATGCACGGAAAATACTCTTCATTCCGAAGTGGTCTTAGTTGTCCGATATCTTGTACTTCTTGGAGTGGTCTCATCAGTCGAATCTTCGTGTGGTCAAAAGGGGAAAGGGGTATGGTCTCACAAAAGGGAATTTTTGAATAAGCTCAGAAGAGAAGAGAGGTAAAAGATCTTTTTGGAAGGGAAAGTTGTAGAGAAAAATCTTTGCTATGGGCTTGCCAGTTTCTAGGGTCACGTCCTACAGTCAACATGTGCTCTGATACCATCTTGTAGCGACCCGACCCAAATGGATCAAGTCTCTGTGCTTAAGTGTCATCCCTGGATCGGTATGCTGACACACACAGTACTCGAGGATTTATAACAGAGGTAAATCACATGTATAAAGTAACGTAAATACTATTACCTCAATCCAAATAGTGGAAGTAACAAGGTTGTGCTTTCCCATCAACACCAACGGCAAAGTTGAGTGTAGAAATCATAACCCTAACGTATCACTTACTCGTCGTAAGAAATCCCGCAACATGAGACGTTGCAGCCACAGAGGGTCAGTACGTTGAATGTACTAGCAAATTCACACCATAGAGAATGATAAACAATGGCTATCACTACATGCATATTTGGCTGGTGGAAAAGCTCTATGGTTATAGTTTTTGCAAAAAGCCAATTTTTCCCTACCGCAAAGGAATAAATTTTATTTAACTATCATGGTGGTTGTTGAACATTGAGAATGGTTGACAGCATTCTCAATCCCAATTAAGTAACATCATTAAACCCAAAAAAATTAATTTAAAGTAACATGATGAGATTCACATGATAATCCAAGTACTAGATACTCAAGATGTCCATAATCGGGGACACGGCTAACCATGATTAGTTTATACACTCTGCAGAGGTTTGCGCATTTTTTCCCACAAGACTCGATCGCTTCCGTTTTGGTTTCTCGCACTTCATGGTATTTGAGAAGACAGATGACCGAGACATAGTCTTTCAGAAGCGCTAGCACCTTACGATCGGGTAGACCGTACCACCTACATCCCCTACATTTGCTAGTCTACCACTATAAGAGTTCGCACGACTTAGTCAACTATGCTAGAGCCCATAATAGCTTGTGGCTGCACACGGAAGTTTCTAGTATGAATAGTCTCATGATCCCTTTGAGCCTGGGTGGCGGTCCATAAAAAAACAGGCAATCCTGGTCTACCCCGGTGCCTAGACAGGCAATCCGGGAATACCCAGGTACCTCAATCCACCCAGATGTGTGTTTAAGTTTCCACCTTAGATAAACCATTGAATTAACAAAACTCACATCTGTCATGGATATCACTCACACAATCCACGTCTACTAGCATAGCATGGCATAATAGGCAAACATAGAAGTAACTCCCAAAGGTTTGATAATAAACAGGTAATAGGTACTACCTCAACTACTTCCCATCCCACAATTTAATTAGATCCTAATCATGCAATGTTTGAGGATGAAACTAATGCATAAAAACTGGGTACGAAAGGAATATGATCAAGGTGTGAACTTGCCTGCAATGTTGATGAAGATGATGCGCACTCAAAACTCTTGATAGTTCTACTTGTCACACTCCGGTCAATCTATCATAAGCAAGCAATAGTAACCACACATAAGCAATCACTCAAAATATCAGAAAGATCGAAGAAGACAATTCGGAAAACATCAAAACCAAGCAAATAACTCTTGCAACATAAAACAATTTTCTAACAGTACCAAAAATCTATGAATTTGGCCTTATCAAAAAGTTTAGGTCAAGAGCTTCGGTTTGCAAAAAGAATCAACTCAAACGGAGCTACGAAACTCAAGTTATGATCAAACGAAGTTTGAATTCAAATCTGATCTAATTCAAATTTTAAACTTTTCAAAAACATTTTTGAGTTGTTTTACTGGATAGAGGGGGTCATAACGAAGAAGTGAGCGTTGGTTTCATTGGATTTGGATCAACGAGCGAAAAGTTGTGATCGTTTGAAGAACATGGGCTAAACTGTAAAGAAAATCCTCACATATAGGTCCCTGGCCGAAATTAATAAGAAAAAGGAAAAATCTATCGAGCGAACACTCGCTACAGAAACATACAGAACGAAAATCGTTTGCTACCGAATCTAATCTGATGAACGTTCGCTAAGTAACTAAACTAAATATAAAAAAACAGGTTCTTAAACAAAACCGAAGAAAACCTAAACCTAAAAGAAAACTGGCGAACCGGGGACGGTTTTTTATACCGGACCGGGAGAAACCGGCGGGTCGGGTGGTGGATCGGCCGGCGGGCGGTTCCAGCAACGGCGGTGTTCCGGCGATCCCCGGCGACGGCGGGCAGCAACTCCGGCGATGGGACGGCGGTGCGGTGGCTCCAGCAGGGTGCGACACTCGCGAGCGGGGCGGCAACGCAAGCGGCGGCGCAGGCGAGGAGTGGTGGCGGCGCCTGCAGCGCGGGGCGGCGGCGAGATGCATCGGCGGCGGCGGCATGATGCGGGACGGGCGGCGGCGCGGCAGGAAGGAGGAGCGGGCGGCGGGTCCGGTGCATTTATAGAGGATAAGGGGGAGGCGACGCCTTGGAGGAGGGGCAAGGGCGGCGCGGAGTCCGGCCATGGGACGGCGGCGGCGCGTACTGGCTCGGGAGTCCTTCCCGAGCTCAGGGACGACGAGGAGGTGGGCTGGGCCGCGGCCTGGCCTGGGAGCTGGGCCGGCCCAGTCGGCAATTTAAAAAAAACATTTCCAGACAAACAAAATAATAAAAGCAAAGTAAATTAAAATATTATATAGGCATATAATATATCGAAATTTTCAGAAAAAGATTGTCTACAACATGAGCATTTTCCTAGCATTAAATAAATTTCACAAAAATTCTAATAATTCAAAGAGTGCTACTGGTCTAATAAAATCCAACAAAAATCAATTTAAAAATACCAAATGATTTCAAATTAATTTTTCTCCAATTTTCCATTGTAGGGAATCATGTTACCCTATTTTCCATGTATTTTATTTTTGGAGAAAAATAATTTGAATAAAACTCAAATAAATCCAAATTGAAAATAAATTCAAAAGAACTTTGAATTTAATTCTTTGAAACTCCCAACTCATATTTCATATAACTTGAAGAAGTCATTTTATCTTCTCTCATAAAAATCATTGAGTTGCATGAAGTTTATGAATTGAAATATTTTCAAATTAAATTCAAATGTTTTCAAAAACCTTTGTCATTTAAATAAATGGAAGAAGTCATGTCATCTTCTCTCGGGGGTTTTGTATTTGAAAAGAATTTGAATTCAGAGAGATCTAAATGCAAAAATGAAAGTTTGGGAATGTCCTTTTATTCCCTCTCATTTAACTTTCAAAAAGTTTCAAATTCACTCACTTTCAGTCAATCAACAACAATCAAACAAATCTATCTATTTATTATAACATTCCAAAATTTAGAATTTTGGGATGTTACACACCCTTTGAGAGGCAGACGACGACGAGCTCGAGGTGCTTCAGTCATGGTAGAATAAGAGCGGGCACATCATTAAGGGGCGGGAAATGGCAGTTCCTGAACTTGGCGACGCGCAGCATGGGCACGAGGCGGAGTGCGTACGTTGGCAGCGACCGCATATGCCCATCATCAAAAGTGAGCTCCTCGAGCTGATCTAGGGCGGGGGAGTGGATCCAGTCATCAAGCTTGGCTCGTTCCTTGCGGTTGGAACGGAACTAAGGCCTTTGGTTGGGCCAAGGTGACCGCCGAGGATCTTGGAGAACGCATCCAAGCTTTTGCGATAGCCATGGCAAAGCTCGTGGGTGTCGATGAGGTCAAGAGGGTAGGAGTTCCATAGGGGGCGCCACCACCGAGAAAGGAGGGTTGTCCGTGCCCCATGTTTGATTGGGAGGAGGGAGATGATGACTCTCAACATATCATCGGGGAGGCTACTGATTAAGTCTAGGCCTGCTGGAGTCGCTTGCGGTTCTAGCTCGCCCCGCCTCCGCTTGTTGGAAGCCCCGTGCTCCACCTCTGGAGTCTCCTTGTTAGCGGTGCTTTCTGATAGAAATGGGAGTACATCGAATATTTCGTTAAAACAGGGAATAGAAAAGTGTATTGGTAACTAGAAGTTATTAGGTAGGAATATAGTAAGATAAGGGAATAGCAATTGGTTGCTTAAAACTACACAATTCATTTGACATTTCTGGGTAAGTCAACATATGCAGATAGTTGAAAAGAAAACTTACTTCGAACAAAGTCTGGACGGATGATTTTGTCGGGGAAGTTAGCATATATCTCATGACCAGGCCCTTCTATGTGCAGTGCAATTTTAGTGCCAGCTTTCATTACATAAAACTTTGCAATTTCATTCCAAAATCCAGTGCCAAAATAGGAGTCACCATGTTCATCAAGTCTTACAGTAGCAATGATTGTAAATCCATGGTTTGTGCGCACTATGACATTCATGGAGCCTTGATGTATGTAAAGGGAAAAATTGCACTACATAATATGTTGTATAGCGAGCGATGTCCTGCAGAAAATGGTAGGGTTCTTAAAGAAAATATGGTAACATGCAAATATGGGCCCAAATTGAAAGAATTGTACAGCAGTTGAAATCGAAGGACAAAAGTCTATAATTAAACAAATAGGGTAAACATGATGTCATGGAAATATGAGAGTAATCAAAAGAACGATACATCATTAATTTGCCTAATATAGAAAGAAGAGGGGGGAAATCCCCTTTGACGTATATGGTGCATGTGGCACCTTTTATCCAAATGTAGCAATATTTAGAATGTGTTCAGGAAAGTAGGCCATGCCAACCGATTTAGGGTGAGAATGAACATACCGCGCGCGTCCTCAAGTTATCTGGTACAATGAGATGGAATCTCTGGCGGCGGTCACCAAGTCCTGAAGTATCGGCGCACTATACATTCTATGAATGAAAGAAAACCCTCAAATTGGCTCAAATAAAAATGAATTCACGGCGATTTACGCCGGGTGATTAAAGGAGGCAGATGAACTGGGATAAGAGATGAGATAATATCTCGTTAAATTAGTTACCTTGTCGTCCATGAGAAAGAAGCCTCAGTACGGCAAATTCCCCAACCGAGCGGAGCTGGGTCGACCGCGAGCAGCGTCAAGGAAGTCGATGGCGATAGGCGGCGACAAGCGGAAGTGGCAAAATGCGGTGGGCTTTGCCGACAGCCTGGTGGCGGCGGCAGGTGTGGAGCTAAGTGTTTACCGCCATGATAGGCGGTACCATGGCATAGACGCGAAGGAGCTTGTGCAGGTGTGAATGGGGAACGTACCAGAGGGGCCGAGGTGGGTGGCGGGCAGGGTGAGGGTTTTTGTGACATGGGGATGGTGAGGGTTTTCTTTTTTCTTTTTTGAATTGGCTGGTGAGGGTTTTCTGTCCCACAAAGAATTTTGGGGGCGATGGTTTGCTAGAGCGAACCGTGTGTGATTGACGCAGCAGGCAAAATGATAGTCATTGCACACGGTTCCAATTTTGGGAACCCTGTGTGATTGACGTCCTACCTCCGTCCTGGTTTATTGGTCCCATGTTGTAATTTTTACCAAAATTTGGCGAAATATTTAACATACTCAGACATAGATAATAAGCGTACACGTACATAAGCATAGTTCAACCATAAGTACATAGTTCAACCGTCATTAAGCATACTCAGGCGTACATAGTTCGATCCATCCCACGTCTCATCTCACATGAGGCTGGCACAATCCTGAAGCTTCTCCAAGTACTCGGTGTACGCGCCATGCGCCACCCTGCGAGAATACTTATGCTTGAAGGAGCCAACGGCCCGTCCTATTGCATGCGCAAGAACACTTAGATACGCGTCATGAATCTTGTGGTTGCCAAATGGGCATCCATAGCAGTCGTTCCAAGTCCTAATACACCTGTTATGCATTCCCGTATAAAGCTTCCTTAGGATTCGCCTCTTGTACCTCCTCTGGGCATCTTAATCCTTACTGTCCACATCGTCAAACAACACCTATACATATAGTAAAACAAATTTGGCATCAAATCATTGATTACATGTCGTGAAGTAGGATTAGGAATTTATGGCTATTTATTTATACATATTGAGAGATTATGGTTCGATTTTTAAGCACAGTCGTCTATGTACTGACCAATCTTGAAGAAAATAATGACACAAACATATGTAGGTCATTCAAAATCAATTGTCAAGTCCTGGCTAGGAATTATTAGCACGAACACTAACCCTAGTCGGATTACTAGCAAAAATCATTTGCATAGATGAAACAATTAATCACTTATCGCCTGTACCATTCAAACAATCAATACACTACACGGATCTAACAAAACTTACTCAGATTTCATGGACTGGGAGAACATAACCACAAGATTTCTATTTCAAAAAGGGGGAGGCAGGAGTAACCAAAGAAACCCTATGATCTATTTAACACATAAATGGGTATAGATGACTAACCAGCTGCCCGTCATCGTCGGAGTCGTCGCCGGAGTGGTCGTCGGGGTCGTCGCCGGAGTGGTCGTCGGAGTCGGTGTGGAACTCCACCTTCGGCTGTGGAAGCTCGACGCCGTCGACGACGTCAGGGTGCAGCGATAACTCGCTGGCAGTGACGGCAACCTCTGTCCCCATCTCCACGCCGTGCTCCGGTGCTTTAGCAGGCCCGGCGTTGCCACTCCCTCCGATGGGGCGCTTCGGCGACATCCTCATACACTGACGGCTTTGAGGACTGAGAGTGGTGTCGAGGTTGCAAGCGGAGAGAGAGGATTGTGTGTGCGTTGCAAGGATGGGTGGTGCGGCCGCTCGGGCGCACCATTAATATGGAGTAGTGGGAGTTGTGGGAGAGAGGCGGGCGGCGGTCAAACCAATGGCTCACCTCCCGGTGAGCCTGCGCACCAGACTGCTGGCATGCCTACCAAAGTTTCACACAGCTACTCACACGCCTCCCGATGACACTGCGCTGCGAGCATGATACGTCTCCAACGTATCTATAATTTTTGATTGCTCCATGCTATATTATCTACTGTTTTGTACATTATTGGGCTTTATTACCCACTTTTATATTATTTTTGGGACTAACCTATTAACCGGAGGCCCAGCCCAGAATTGTTGTTTTTGCCTATTTTAGGGTTTCGAAGAAAAGGAATATCAAACAGAGTCCAAACGGAATGAAACCTTCGGGAACGTGATTTTCTCACCGAACATGATCCAGGAGACTTGGACCCTACATCAAGAAATAAAGGAGGAGGCCACGAGGTAGGGGGGCGCGCCTACCCCCCCAGGCGCACCCTCCACCCTCGTGGGCCCCCTGTTGCTCCACCGATGTACTCCTTCCTCCTATACATACCTACGTACCCCCAAACGATCAGATACGGAGCCAAACCCCTAATCCCACCGCTGTAACTTCCTATATCCACGAGATCCCATCTTGGGGCCTGTTCCGGAGCTCCGCCGGAGGGGGCATCCATCATGGAGGGCTTCTACATCAACACCATAGCCTCTCCGATGAAGTGTGAGTATTTTACCTCAGACCTTCGGGTCCATAGTTATTAGCTAGATGGCTTCTTCTCTCTTTTGGGATCTCAATACAATGTTCTCCCCCTCTCTTGTGGAGATCTATTTGATGTAATCTTCTTTTTGCAGTGTGTTTGTTGAGACCGATGAATTGTGGGTTGATGATCAAGATTATCTATGAACAATATTTGAATCTTCTCTGAATTCTTTTATGTATGATTGGTTATCTTTGCAAGCCTCTTCGAATTATCAATTTGGTTTGGCCTACTAGACTGATCTTTCTTCCAATGGGAGAAGTGCTTAGCTTTGGGTTCAATCTTGCGGTGTCCTTTCCCAGTAACAGTAGGGGCAGCAAGGCACGTATTGTATTGTTACCATCGAGGATAACAAGATGGGGTTTTCATCATATTGCATGAGTTTATCCCTCTACATCATGTCATCTTGCTTAAGGTGTTACTCTGTTTTCATGAACTTAATACTCTAGATGCATGCTGGATAGCGGTCGATGAGTGGAGTAATAGTAGTAGATACAGGCAGGAGTCGGTCTACTTGTCTCGGACGTGATGCCTATATACATGATCATACCTAGATATTCTCATAACTATGCTCAATTCTGTCAATTGCTCAACAGTAATTCGTTCACCCATCGTAAAATACTTGTGCTCTTGAGAGAAACCACTAGTGAAACCTATGGGCCCCGGGTCTATCTTCATCATATTAATCTTCCAATACTTAGTTATTTCCTTTGCTTTTATTTTACTTTGCATCTTTATCATAAAAATACCAAAAATATTATCTTATCATATCTATCAGATCTCACTCTCGTAAGTGACCGTGAAGGGATTGACAACCCCTTATCGTGTTGGTTGCGAGGAGTTATTTGCTTTGTGCGGGTACGAGGGACTCGCGCGTAGCCTCCTACTGGATTGATACCTTGGTTCTCAAAAACTGAGGAAAATACTTATGCTACTTTGTTGCATCATCCTTTCCTCTTCAAGGAAATCCAACGCAGTGTTCAAGAGGTAGCAGAGCACGCCTCCGTCAATTCACACACCTGCACGCACGCCTCCCCGTCAATACTTAGTTATTTCCTTTGCTTTTTTACTTTGCTTTTATTTTACTTTGCATCTTTATCATAAAAATCCCAAAAATATTATCTTATCATATCTATCAGATCTCACTCTCGTAAGTGACCATGAAGGGATTGACAACCCCTATTGCATTGGTTGCGAGGAGTTATTTGCTTTGTGCAGGTACGAGGGACTCGCGCGTAGCCTCCTACTGGATCGATACCTTAGTTCTCAAAAACTGAGGGAAATACTTACGCTGCTTTGGTGCATCATCCTTTCCTCTTCAAGGAAATCCAAAGCAGTGCTCAAGAGGTAGCAAGAAGATTTCTAGTGCTGTTGCCGGGGAGTCTACGCAAAACTCAACATACCAAGTACCCATCACAACCCTTATCTCCCGCATTACATTATTTGCCATTTGCCTCTAGTTTTCCTCTCCCCCACTTCACCCTTACCGTTTTATTCGCCCTCTCTCTCTATCCTCCCTCTCTTTCTCTATTTGCCTCTTTTTGCCCGCTTGCTTTTTGTTTGCTTGTGTGTTGGATTGCTTGCTTGTCACGATGGCTCAAGATAACACTAAATTGTGTGACTTTACCAATACCAACAACAATGATTTTATTAGCACTCCGATTGCTCCTCTTACCGATGCTGAATCTTGTGAAATTAATGCTGCCTTGCTGAATCTTGTCATGAAAGATCCGTTTTCCGGCCTTCCTAGTGAAGATGCCGCTACCCATCTAAATAGCTTCGTTAATTTGTGTGATATGCAAAAGAGGAAAGATGTGGATAATGATATTATTAAATTGAAGCTATTTCCTTTTTCACTTAGAGATCGTGCTAAAGCTTGGTTTTCGTCTTTGCCTAAAATAGTATTGATTCTTGGAACAAGTGCAAATATGCTTTTATCTCTAAGTATTTTCCTCCCGCTAAGATCATCTCCTTTAGAAACGATATTATTAATTTTAAGCAACTTGATCATGAACATGTTTCACAAGCTTGGGAAAGGATGAAATTAATGATACGTAATTGCCCTACTCATGGTTTGAATTTGTGGATAATTATGCAAACAATTTATGCCGGATTGAATTTTGCTTCTAGAAATCTTTTAGATTCGGCCGCGGGAGGCACTTTTATGGAAATCACTTTAGGAGAAGCTACTAAACTCCTAGATAATATTATGGTTAATTATTCTCAATGGCATACTGAAAGATCTACTAATAAAAAGGTGCATGCGATAGAAGAAATTAATGTTTTGAGTGGAAAGATGGATGAACTTATGAAATTATTTGCTAGTAAAAGTGTTTCTTCTAATCCTAATGATATTCCCTTGTCTACTTTGATTGAGAATAATAATGAATCTATGGATGTGAATTTTGTTGGTAGGAACAATTTTGGTAACAACGCGTATAGAGGAAAATTTAATCCTAGGCCTTATCCTAGTATTCCCTCTAATAATTATGGTAATTCCTACAACAATTTTTATGGAAATTATAATAAGATGCCCTCTGATTTTGAATCTAATATTAAAGAATTTATTACTTCGCAAAAGAATTTCAATGCTTTGATTGAAGAAAAATTGCTTAAGATTGATGAGTTGGCTAGGAACGTTGATAGAATTTCTCTTGATGTTGATTCTTTGAAACTTAGATCTATTCCTCCTAAGCATAATATCAATGAGTCTCGAAAATCCATGAGAATTTCCATTGATGAGTGCAAAGAAAGAACCGCTAGGATGCGTGCTAAGAAAGATGCCTTTATAAGAGCGTGTTCTTCTAGTTCCTATGAAAATAAAGATGAAGATCTAAAAGTTATTGATGTGTCACCTATTAAATCTTTGTTTTGGAATATGAATCTTGATAATGACGGGACTGAATATTCGGAGTTTTTAGATCTTGATGCTAAATTTGATAAACGTGGGATTGAAGAAATTAAAACCCTAGATGTTGCTAAACCCACTATTTTGAATTTCAAGGAATTTAATTATGAAAATTGCTCTTTGATTGATTGTATTTCCTTGTTGCAATCCGTGCTAAATTCTCCTCATGCTTATAGTCAAAATAAAGCGTTTACTAAACATATCGTTGATGCCTTGATGCAATCTTATGAAGAAAAACTTGAGTTGGAAGTTTCTATCCCTAGAAAACTTTATGATGAGTGGGAACCTACTATTAAAATTAAAATTAAAGATCATGAAGGTTATGCTTTGTGTGAATTGGGTGCTAGTGTTTCCATGATTCCAAAGACTTTGTGTGATTTGTTAGGTTTCCGTGATTTTGATGATTGCTCTTTAAACTTGCACCTTGCGGATTCCACTATTAAGAAACCTATGGGAAGAATTAATGATGTTCTTATTGTCGCAAATAGGAATTTTGTGCACGTAGATTTTATTGTTCTTGACATAGATTGCAATCCTTCATGTCCTATTATTCTTGGTAGACCTTTCCTTAGAACGATTGGTGCAATTATTGATATGAAGGAAGAAATATTAGATTCCAATTTCCGTTAAGGAAAAGCATGGAACACTTTCCTAGAAAGAAAATTAAATTACCTTATGAATCTATCATGAGAGCCACTTATGGATTGCCTACCAAAGATGGCAATACCTAGATCTATCCTTGCTTTTTATGCCTAGCTAGGGGCGTTAAACGATAGCGCTTGCTGGGAGGCAACCCAATTTTATTTTTATTCCTTGATTTTTGCTCCTGTTTAGTAATAAATAATTTACCTAGCCTCTGTTTTGGTTGTTCTTTTGTGTGTTTAATTACTGTTTGTGCCAAGTAGAACCGTTGGGAAGACTTGGGGAAAGTCTTGATATCTTGCTGTAAAAAACAGAAACTTTAGCGCTCACGAGAACTGCTGCCATTTTTATTTGTAAAGTGACATTTAGTTAATTCTTTTTGAAGAAGATTTAGAGATAAATTCCTCACGTACATCAATTTATTTTAGAATTTTTGGGCCTCCAGATCTTGTGCTAGCTACAGATTACTACAGATTGTTCTGTTTTTGACAGATTCTGTTTTTCGTGTGTTGTTTGCTTATTTTGATGAATCTATGGCTAATAAAATAGTTTATAAACCATATAGAAGTTGGAATACAGTAGGTTTAACACCAATATAAATGAAGAATGAGTTCATTACAGTACCTTGAAGTGGTCTTTTATTTTCTTTCGCTAACGGAGCTCACGAGATTTTCTACTTTAAGTTTTGTGTTGTGAAGTTTTCAAGTTTTGGGTAAAGAGTTGATGGACTATGGAACAAGGAGTGACAAGAGCCTAAGCTTGGGGATTCCCAAGGCACCCCCAACATAATCTAAGGACACCTAAAAGCCAAAGCTTGGGGATGCCCCGGAAGGCGCCCCCTCTTTCGTCTACTTCTATCGGTAACTTTACTTGGAGCTATATTTTTATTCACCACATGATATGTGTTTTGCTTGGAGCGTCTTGTATGATTTGATTATTTATTTGTTAAGTTACCACAATCATCCTTGCTGTACACACCTTTTGAGAGATCCATACATGATTTGGAATTTGTTAGAATACTCTATGTGCTTCGCTTATATCATTTGAGTTATATAGTTTTGCTCTAGTACTTCACTTATATCTTTTAGAGCACGGTGGTGGAATTGTTTTATAGAAACTATTGATCTCTCATGCTTCACTTAGATTATTTTGAGAGTCTTAGATAGCGTGGTAATTTGCTTAAATAATCCTAATATGCTTGGTATTCAAGAATAGTAAAAACTTTCTTATGAGTGTGTTGAATGCTATGAGAAGTTTGATGCTTGATAAATGTTTTGAGATATAAAGATGGTGATATTAAAGTTGTGCTAGTTGAGTAGTTGTGAATTTGAGAAATACTTGTGTTAAAGTTTGTGATTCCCGTAGCATGCACGTATGGTGAACCACTATGTGATGAAGTCAGAGCATGATTTATTTTCTGATTGTCTTCCTTATGAGTGGCGGTCGGGGACGAGCGATGGTCTTTTCCTACCAATCTATCCCCCTAGGAGCATGCCTGTAATACTTTGCTTTGATAACTTGTAGATTTTTGCAATAAGTACATGAGTTCTTTATGGCTAATGTTGAGTCCATGGATTATACGCACTTTTCTTCCTTCCACCATTGCTAGCCTCTCTAAAATACCACTCACCTTTCTCCGGTATCATACACCCACCTTATACCTTCCTCAAAACAGCCACCATACCTACCTATTATGGCATTTCCATAGCCATTCCGAGATATATTTCCATGCAACTTTCCACCATTCCGTTTATTATGACACACTCCATCATTGTCATATTGCTTAGCATGATCATCTAGTGACATCGTATTTGTGGCAAAGCCACCATTCATAATTATTTCATACATGTCACTCTTGATTCATTGTATATCCCGGTACACCGCCGGAGGCATTCATATAGAGTCATATTTTGTTCTAAGTATCGAGTTGTAATTTTTGAGTTGTAGGAAAATAAAAGTGTGATGATCATCATTATTAGAGCATTGTCCCTGTCGGTGGGAACGACACCTATGGGATCACAAGAATCCCTACTACGGTTGCGGGGCGCGGGGTCGTGAGAAGAGCGGATCAAACAGATAGCACACGGTTCGTTTATCCAGGTTCGGGCCGTGAGGATGCGTAAAACCCTACTTCTTCGTTGGTGGATTGTATATATGTGTTCTTGAGCTAGCTATGGGGTGTGAGGAGCTCCAAAAAGCCGAATCCTCCTCCTGGTCGCCTCGGGCCTCCTTTTATAGGAAAGGGGTTGCCATAGTGGCACACAGGAGGTGGAAAGGGCACAGTGATGTGAGGTTATCCCTCGCATTACATGACAAGGCGCATTTAATGCGTCTTACCTAGGTGTCCTTGCTTTATCGGGGACGGGGGAGAGCCCTGTCTCGTCCGTCGCCGCTTCCTCTCGTGTCGACACGCGCCCTGGCCAGTGGTGCCCGCGGTGTCTTTGTGGTCTTGGTCTTGGCGTCGTTCTGCTTCTCCTGAGCTTCGGCCTTACCTTGGCTCACCTCCCTTGCCTTGCTCAGTGTGGTGGTGCCCGTGGCTCAGACTGCCTGTGCACAGTTATAGGGGTACAAAAAGTATACCCCTCTTTTTGTACACCGACAGGAGCCCCCGGGCCTGGGCCACACGTAAGCGCAATTGCGTCGTTAGGCTAGGCCCGAAAACGGTGCGCGGGCAGGCGGGGCGGTTTTTATCGTGGTAAGTCTCTTCGCGCGCTGTGCTTCCCACGCTTCCCGCATGTGGCGCGGCGTGGGGAGGCGTGTGTGACGTGGGAGGCATGCGTGGGGTTGCTTCCCGCAGGCATGCGTCACATCATGGTTAATGTGAAAGGAGGCAGCCCGCGTTTTCCCCCATAAGAAGGAATAACCGTGGGCACGCTGCTCACTTTCTCCTCTTCCCTCGTGCCTTTTCCAATCTCAGAGCCGCCGTTCCCTCTCTTCCTTCCTTCATAAGCTTTCGCTGTCGTCCGCCACCGCTGCTTTGCCACTCCCTTTTCTCAACCCTCTAGACTTCTCGGCCGCCATGGTGCCCAAATTCGCCAAGGGCAAGGGGGTGGCTAAGGGCTCTAGGACCGTGGAGCCGCCGGAGAGCGCGTTGTTGGGGGACAAGACGAAGTCCGCCTTCTTCTTCCCCTCGACGGTTGATGTTCATGAGCTCCGGGCCTCCTTCAAGCCCCTATGGGGAGTGAAGACGGGGGGAGAGGATTCGGGACACCCGGCGACGCACGTCATTCCTGCTGTTTGCGCCGACCCTGCTCCAAATCGGTATCCCTTTTTCATCGATTATCTTTCTTGTGGGTTATGCCCTCCTTTCTCCGATTTCTTCTGCGATGTTATGCGCACCTTCGGCTTTCACCTCTTGGATTTTACTCCGAATGCGGTGGCGTGCATGGCTTTCTTCGCGCATCTTTGCGAAGGCTTTGCCAGGGTGCAGCCCAACACGGCGCTCTTCTGCCATTATTTCTATCCTCGAATCCAACCGGGAGGTGCCGTCTCTGGTTGCGTCACCTGGATCCCAAGATCCAAGGATGCGTACCCGGACGGTGCCGTGAAGGAGAGGTGGGAAGAATGGCGTGACCGGTGGTGCTGGATTGAAGACAAAGACCCGCTGGAATTTTGCAAGGTCCGCCGTGTGCCGCCGGTCCGCGGCAGTGATTGGGGTCATGTTGACGCCACCGACGGGAGGCTTACTGTCGCCACCACCAGGATTCTTCGGCGGACCCAGGCTGGGCTCACCCTTGAGATGATCGGCGCGGACTTTATTCGCCGCCGGATCGCCCCGTTGCACAATAAGGGGAGGCCAGCCTGGCTTTTCACGAATCCGGCTGACATTATGTGGTTCCGCCCTGGCCTCGACCACAACTTCACGATGATGGCACATGCCCACTTATGCCAGCGGCTCTTTCAGCTGGATGTGGGTTGCGACGACGAAGTTGAGCGGACCGGCAAGGCCGGGAGGGTTGCCGTAAAGGTCGGCAAGGCCGTCAAGGGGTCGTTCTTCAAGTTGCCAGCGGGGGTGGTCCCGTTGTGCAATAATTCACGCCGGTCCGAGATCATTGCCATGATGCCGGACTGCAATGTGCACGGCCCCGTCCCGAGCTGGAGGGAGCCGTCGAACGCAGATGTGCAACAATTCTTTGACACCTTGATTGAGGTGTACGTCAATGCTGACGCCGAGCGGTGGCTTGTCATGGACACCATCCAGGCAGAGCTGGACTACATCGCCACCAGGGAGAGGGAGGCACAACTTGCCATGGAGGCCGGCAGCGCCGGGGGCGTGGAGGACAAGGCCGCAACAGCCGCAGAGGAGGAGCAATTCACCCTATGGGAGGCGGCCACCGAGGAGGCCAGCAGCGCCGACACCGGAGCTCCGCTTGTCGAGGACGCGGCCGACGAGTCGTCGTCGGAGGAGGGCGTGGCGGCGGGCTCGACGCCAACCAGGGGAAGAGAGCGAGTCCTGTGGCGGTCTGGCTCCGGTGAGCCGGTCCGGCCCGGCAGGGCTACGCGGCCTCAATTGACCCTAGAGGGGTCCGGGCGCCACACGAGGGCCACGGCAGCGAAGAGGCTGATGAAGGCCGCCGAGAAGAAGAAGGTGACAGCCCCTTCTTCATCCGGGCGTGCACAAACCCAGCCGCCTCCTCCAGCAGGCGTCGACTCGGATGATGATGTGGAGTTCCCTTTTGATCTCGGGCCTCTCAGCCCGGAGAGGAAAAGGAAACTGGTGGAAGAGGAGGAGACGGATGACGAGTAAGTTCTCCGTTCCTTACTGTCATTTCCATTTCCTCGAATTGGGTTGCTTTTCTTGATCCATTTTTGCTTCTGTAGGGAGGCAGAGACGTTGGCCCAGAGGGTGAAGAGGGCGAGGACCTCGGTGAGCAGCCAGCCCCCAGCTGGGGCTTCAAAGACACCACTGGTGGTGCTGAGCAGCCCGGACAGCAGCCCCCGGCGCAGCCCCCAGCGTAAGTTCGTCACCCTCTTCTTACTCGACATGTGGTAGGCGCTCGATGCTATGATGCTAACCTTGCCGGGTTTGCAGGAGGGGAGCGGCAGCAGGAGTAGCCATAGAGGGCTACTCCTAACACACAACCCCCATCGACTACGCCATCGCGGGGGGTGTCCCTGGCAAGGGCATCAGGCACAGAGCCCACACCCATGGAGGAAGAGGGGAACTTGGGGCGCTGGTGGCTCTGCCACGGCGCCAAATGCTGGCGGAGAGGGGACTTCTACTTCACAGCCTGGCACTGGTGACTCGCCTGTCCTTCGTCTCTGTTTTTCCCTTATTCTTTTCTTAGCTTCATTGCTCCCGTTGCTTCCCAGGCCCTCCTTCAACAGACATGGAGGACGTGGACACTGTTGTCGGGATATTGCTGAGGAGGCCACGGCAGAGGCCAGCAGGATTGCCGCCGAGGAGGCCGCCAAAGACGCTGACAAGGCCGTCACCGACGAAGCCGCCAAGGGTGCCGCCGGGGACGCCGCTGCGGGGGGCGCCAAGGCGACCGGTGAAGCTTCTGCCGAGGGCGCCAGCGGTGGACCTGCCGGTGAGGCTGGCAAGGCCTCCGCCGAGGAAGAGGTGGTGGGTGACCAGCCTCCCTCCTCCTCAACCTCGGGCCCCGGCAGATATCTGAAGGTGGGCGACGATCTCTTTGTCCACCTCCCAGGGGCGTCAAGCCGGGTGCCCGCCGAAGGGGAAGTTTTTGACGGCGAGGTGCTTGCCGCCATCGGTCTCGAGGTGGTTGATGAGATGGGCGTTGGTGATGACGGTTCTCCAGAAGAGCAGCTTTTTCGTGCCATGGGGGCCAATTTCCAGAAGCTCCAAGTGCTCTACCGTGCTTGCCTGGACAAGGTTAAGTCCAGGATGGCAACGGTGGACAACGCGGAGGTGGACTTCAAGGCGCGCGTTGCCGAGACGTAGACCTGGTTCCACCAGACTCGTGAGGAGCAGAGGGCCTTTCAGGAGAAATTGGCCGAGCGCGATGTGGAGCTCACCATGAAGATGGCCGACATCGAGAAGGCCCAGGAAAAGGCGGCAAACTTGGCTGCCGCGGCCGAGGCCGCCCGGAACCAGCATCAAGCCACCTTGGATTCCTAGGAAGAGGACCTGTCTGCGCATGAAGCGAAGCTTGCCGCAATGCTTCGCGGCAAGGATGAGGAGCTTGAGGCCCTTGTCGCACAGCGGACTCGCGAGCTGGAGCAGAGGCACAAAGAAGCACTCGATGCCCAAGCTCTGGCCCATGCCGGCAAGGTGAAGGAGCTGGAAGCAGAGCGGGACGAGCTGAAGGAGCAGGCCCTCAAGCTATCCGGCGAGAAGAGCACGCTCAACCGTGCCTTGGTGGAGGCGCAAGGAGCAGTCATCAGCTAGACTGGGGAGCTCTCCGACACGCAGAACCCCATCAGAGACCTCAAGCTGAAGCTGGAGGATCTTGAGAAGATGTTGTTGGAGAGCAGGGCTCGGGAGGAGACCTTGACCAGGAGCCTCGAGGAGGAGAAGCAGCTGCGGGCGAACGAGGCTGCCTCCCACCAGGAATATGTGGCGGGTGAGAACAGGTGGATCAGCCATCTGGAGGTCGTCGCCGGCAGGGTTACCTCGCAATTGGCCACCATGGGGTTGCCAAACGTGAAGTACGCCCCCGAGCGCAGCGGGACCATCAACGCCAAGCTGACCCAGTTCTTCGAGGGCGTCCTCGGAGCCTTGGCCTATCTTCACTCCAACAGGACGGCCACGCTGGCCGAGGAGGCCTGGCGACTTTGCCGGAGGGTTGTGACCAAGGTCCTCACCAAGATGGCGTACTGGAATCCCGATCTTGACTTCGCGGCCGCGATGAAGAGCTTGCCGGATGGTGCTGACCTCACGGTGCTCAAGGAGAGCATCAAGCCCATCACCGACTGCATCGACGAAATCAAGAGGGTGGAAGGCCAATGCCGGGATTAGGCATCCCGTTCTTCTTCGCCGCTGCGGGTTCCCGACCAAGACAAATTTTATCTTTAGTTAGAACCGCAGCTATGATGTGATGTAATATAACTTTGAAGTACTTTTAATTTCATGCATGTTATTTCCCCTTCAATTCCTCTTTGTATGCGCGCCCTATGCCGATTGGGTAGGCTCGTCGGCGCGGAAGCCCCGAGCGGCGTTTTGGGGACGGATCCCCATGGGCCTGCTGGGTACGCGTGCTGCCAGACAAGCCACCTTTCCGTTCCGAACGCAGCCGCTCGAAATGTCGAGCTTGACTCGAGTCAGAATCGAGAGTGTTGTTGGCCGCGGAAGGTTACTCTGCCATTCTCGACGCAGCCGCTTAAGCTGTTGAGCGGACTCGGGGCAAGGGCGTTGCCGATCATGGGAGAGCCCCCTGGCGTGCAGGTTTCCCATACAAAGGCGTGACATCTCCGGGGGGGATAACCTCATATAAAAAGGATAGAACAAATAAGGGTTCAGTGCAACTTAGCTTCTGTTTGTAGTCACTCGAGCGCTAATCTTCTGGCCTCTGTCCTTCTCCAAGAGCCATGAAGACCAAGGAGTGCTGAGTTGATTGCTAGAGCCGATTCTCACAACTGCGCCCCCTACCTGGCACGCCAAAGATGTCGGTAGGAACGACACCTATGGGATCACAAGAATCCCTACTACGGTTGCGGGGCGCGGGGTCGTGAGAAGAGCGGATCAAACAGATAGCACACGGTTTGTTTATCCAGGTTCGGGCCGCGAGGATGCGTAAAACCCTACTCCTGCTTTGGTGGATTGTATATCTGTGTTCTTGAGCTAGCTATGGGGCGTGAGGAGCTCCAAAAAGCCGAATCCTCCTCCTGGTCGCCTCGGGCCTCCTTTTATAGGAAAGAGGTTGCCACAGTGGCACACATGAGGTGGAAAGGGCACAGTGATGTGAGGTTATCCCTCGCATTACATGACAAGGCGCATGTAATGCGTCTTGCCCAGGTGTCCTTGCTTTATCGGGGACGGGGGAGAGCCATGTCTCGTCCGTCGCGGCTTCCTCTCATGTCGACATGCACCCTGGCCAGCGGTGCCTGCGGTGCCATGTAGGCAGGCAGGCTGCTGAGGTGGCGTAGTGGTGGGTCTCCACGAATATCCGCATGCCGCCACGCAGGTGCCTGCCCAGCTAGTTGGGTCGGCAGCTGCATGCGACGGCGATGGAAGGTTTGACTAGCGTGGGCCTGATGGTGGCCCTACGGGTGTTCTTGGCAAGGGCCTTGCCGGGGCCCCGGCAAGGGTCTTGCCGTGGCGCCTACTGTCATCCCCGGCAAGGCTCTTGCCGGGGGCCTTATGGTCCTCCTTGGCTGGGATCCCGCCAAGGATCATCATCTTCTAAAGGGTGTATCTGATCTTGAATGTCTTCACAAAGATCTGCATGCCACCACGGGGATGTCTCCCGAATCCTTGCCCCATGGGGGCAGTGGACTCAAGGGTGACTCACTCCGTAGGTGTGGGGCGAGCTGCCACGGCAAGGGTCTTGCCGGGTTTGTTAAAACCGCCTCCCGGCAAGGATCTTGCCGGGGGGTCCACTTCGTCCCCTTTGCTCTTTGTGGTCTTGGTCTTGGCGTCGTTCTGCTTCTCCTGAGCTTCGGCCTTACCTTGGCTCACCTCCCTTGCCTTGCTCAGTGTGGTGGTGCCCGTGGCTCAGACTGCCCGTGCACAGTTATAGGGGTACAAAAAGTGTACCCCTCTTTTTGTACACCGACAGTCCCCGTGAGGAAAGGATGATGGAGACTATGATTCCCCCACAAGTCGGGATGAGACTCCGGACGAAAAAAAGAGGCCATAAAAAGAGAAAAGGCCCAAATAAAAAAATGAGAGAAAAAGAGAGAAGGGATAATGTTACTATCCTTTACCACACTTGTGCTTCAAAGTAGCACCATGATATTCATATTAGAGAGTCTCTCATTTCGTCACTTTCATATACTAGTGGGAATTTATCATTATAGAACTTGGCTTGTATATTCCAATGATGGGCTTCCTCAAAATGCCCTAGGTCTTCATGAGCAAGAAAGTTGGATGCACACCCACTTAGTTTCTTTTGTTGAGCTTTCAGCTCTAGTGCATCCGTTGCATGGCAATCCCTACTCACTCACATTGATATCTATTGATGGGCATATCCATAGCTCGTTGATACGCCTAGTTGATGTGAGACTATCTTCTCCCTTTTTGTCTTCTCCACAACCACCATTCTATTCCACTTATAGTGCTATATCCATGGCTCACGCTCATGTATTGCGTGAAGATTGAAATAGTTTGAGAATGTCAAAAGTATGAAGCAATTGCTTGGCTTGCCATCGGGGTTGTGCATGATTTAAATACTTTGTGTGATGAAGATAGAGCATACCCAGACTATATGATTTTGTAGGGATAACTTTCTTTGGCCATGTTATTTTGAGAAGACATGATTGCTTTGTTCGTATGCTTGAAGTATTATTATTTTTATGTCAATATTAAACTTTTATCTTGAATCTTTAGGATCTGAATATTCATACCACAATTAAGAATAATTACATTAAAATTATGCCAAGTAGCACTCCGCATCAAAAATTCTGTTTTTATCATTTACCTACTCGAGGACGAGCAGGAATTAAGCTTGGGGATGCTTGATACGTCTGCAACATATCTATAATTTTTTATTGCTCCATGCTATATTATCATCTGTTTTGGACATTATTGGGCTTTATTATCCACTTTTATATTATTTTTGGGACTAACCTATTAACCGGAGGCCCAGCCCAGAATAGCTGTTTTTGCCTATTTTAGGGTTTCGAAGAAAAGGAATATCAAATGGAGTCCAAACGGAATGAAACCTCCGGGAACATGATTTTCTCACCGAACATGATCCAGGAGACTTGGACCATACGTCAAGAAATAAAGGACGAGGCCACGAGGTAGGGGGCGCGCCTACCCACCCAGGCGCGCCCTCCATCCTCGTGGGCCCCCTGTTGCTCCACCGACGTACTCCTTCCTTCTATATATACCTACGTACCCCCACACGATCAGATACGGAGCCAAAATCCTAATTCCACCGCCGTAACTTCCTGTATCCACGAGATCCCATCTTGGGGCCTGTTCCGGAGCTCCGTCGGAGGGGGCATCCATCATGGAGGGCTTCGACATCAACACCATAGCCTCTCCGATGAAGTGTGAGTAGTTTACCTCAGACCTTCGGGTCCATAGTTATTAGCTAGATGGCTTCTTCTCTCTTTTTGGATCTCAATACAATGTTCTCCCCTCTCTTGTGCAAATCTATTCGATGTAATCTTCTTTTTGCGTGTGTTTGTTGAGACCGATGAATTGTGGGTTTATGATCAAGACTATCTATGAACAATATTTGAATCTTCTCCGAATTCTTTTATGTATGATTGGTTATCTTTGCAAGTCTCTTTGAATTATCAGTTTGGTTTGGCCTACTAGATTGATCTTTCTTGCAATGGGAGAAGTGCTTAGCTTTGGGTTCAATCTTGCGGTGTCCTTTCCCAGTGACAGTAGGGGCAGCAAGGCACGTATTGTATTGTTGTCATCAAGAATAACAAGATGGGGTTTTCATCATATTGCATGAGTTTATCCCTCTACATCTTGTCATCTTGCTTAAGGCGTTACTCTGTTTTCATGAACTTAATACTCTAGATGCATGCTGGATAGCGGTCGATGAGTGGAGTAATAGTAGTAGATGCAGGCAGGAGTCGGTCTACTTGTCTCGGACATGATGCCTATATACATGATCATACCTAGATATTCTCATAACTATGCTCAATTTTGTCAATTGCTCAACAGTAATTCGTTCACCCACCGTAAAATACTTATGCTCTTGAGAGAAGCCACTAGTGAAACCTATGGCCCTCGGGTCTATCTTCATCATATTAATCTTCCAATACTTAGTTATTTCCTTTGCTTTTTTACTTTGCTTTTATTTTACTTTGCATCTTTATCATAAAAATCCCAAAAATATTATCTTATCATATCTATCAGATCTCACTCTCGTAAGTGACCATGAAGGGATTGACAACCCCTATTGCATTGGTTGCGAGGAGTTATTTGCTTTGTGCAGGTACGAGGGACTCGCGCGTAGCCTCCTACTGGATTGATACCTTGGTTCTCAAAAACTGAGGAAAATACTTATGCTACTTTGTTGCATCATCCTTTCCTCTTCAAGGAAATCCAACGCAGTGTTCAAGAGGTAGCAGAGCACGCCTCCGTCAATTCACACACCTGCACGCACGCCTCCCCGTCTGCCTGCATGGCGGACTGCTCGCATGCATCCCGTCAACTCACGCCTGCTCCCACGCCACACGGGTCGCGCGGCGGCATGTATATTGTTTTTCTATTTGAATGATTAATGCTGCCGCTTTATTGCTTAACTGATGCATGGCATGTATCCATTGTTGGTCTAACGCTCACGGTTCGAATAAATAATCCATTTGGGATATTGGTTCCCAATTATTAATAATCTCCCATCTGTAATTAGATAAAGATTACATCAAAACTGGTCTCAAATTTGAAAAAAAGTACAATGCCACTTTGTATTGGTGTCCATATGACAACACGATAAGTTTCATGAACTTCAAATAAGTTTTGAATGTACTAGAATTTAAAAATCAAGATTCTCAATGTTTGAAATTTGTAGCACGGGGAGTAAACATGCACCCAGTGAGACACATGTGTTTTTGCAATCCATTTAGGTGCACTGTCACATGTGCATATAGCTCAAATTTGATTTTTGCACATTATACCCATAGAAAATCAACCAATCAATGTACTAAAATGTCTTAATGATCTCTGTGAATTTTTTCAAATTAAAACATCCCTCCTTTGGTAACATGTATGTTCATCGCGGGATAATTAATTTAACATGCATCTTAATTGCGGTGGATTCGCGGTGTGTGTCGGTGTGTGCATTTGGGGGTGGCGGGTGGCTCGCAGTACACTACGAGTTGTGAGCCACCGTGTGGGTTGGCCGTTTTGTTAGGTAGGCTAGTGCCACATCAGAGTCATGAAATCGTTATTTAAAACATTACACAACCCTTTCATACATAAATGTTTTGGCCACATGCAGTCGATGGTTGTCCTACACGACACTCTATACTCGCGTGTGATGCTTTCTGTGGGCCCGCGAGGTCGTCGTCCATCACTTTGACAAAAAGTAGGCAGTGAGGTTAATTTGACCAGCAAGGTATAAACTTTTTTGTTTGTGTTATGGTGGTATATGGTACGCATCAAAGAGGTGGGAGGGGACTAGCATATATACTATATGTATGCGTCCGTGAACAAGTACACCTCACTCAGTGTCGGGACTTTTTGGTTGCCGAGGCACATGCCACATCAAAATTATGAAATTGGTTATTCAAACATCACACAACACCTTTTTGGGCCACATGCATATATATCCTAGCTAGGACACTCACGTGTGACGCTTCCATCTATGGGTCCACGAGGCCATCGTCGATGCATGCATGCATGCATCACTTTGACCTACATCGGGAGAGGTTAATTAATTTCACCATCAATGAGGATTCTTTTGTGTTGTACATATATTACAGCAGGAGCATATAGTATGCGATGAAGAGGGCGGAAGGGGACCATCATATGTAGTACGCTTGATATGAACCTCGCTCTGTGTTGGTCCATGGTTTTCGGTTTTGAGGCATGTGACACATCAAAGTTATGCATTTTGGGTATTCAACATATATATGTTTGTGTTGACACCAGATTTTGGCACGGCCAAGAACTTAATTAAGATGGCCTCAAATGGAGAAGTGCTCAAAGTGAGAAAGTTCTGTATCATCAAAAGAAAAAACTTTGATATTTGGGTCATAGTCATCCGGTCTCATCTCTAAGGCCGAAGTTGTGTTCGAAGTGCTCAGATTTTGTATTCAGAACACTATTCGGCCGATTACGCCCCCAAGATGGCCTCATATGGGAAAAGTTTCTACACGGATTGTCTTCGTCTCGTCGAAACGATCAATTTTGATATAAAGAACGTCTAAATCGGAGTTTGTATGCAAAAGTTAAAGCCAAAACTATAAGCTACATAAGTCTGCCCCGGAAGTTCCACGCAAAACTTCCGGGGAGGTTCCGGGCTAAACCGAAAGTTTGCACGTGGTGCGCCCCGAAAACTGGAATTTTAACATTGTTTGCAGATTTGCAGGGCTGATTTCAACATCAAGATGACCTTGGATGAAAAAGTGATCAACTGAAGAGTTTTTCTCCATTGAAAGATCTGCAACTTTGCTTTTGGGACCATCGTCATCCGAAGTAGTATGCGACCTGCATATTCAGTGCAAGAGGGCTACTTGATATAATTTCAGCCCGGAAGTTCCGGGCCAGACCGGAAGTTCCGGCCCTCGTAGTCCGAGTTAGGGTAACTTTTGATGATTTGGACGTGATTTGATTCCTTTTCTTGTACGAGAAGTCTAGCCGCCTCATATATATGTAAGGGGTGACGGCCGATTGAACAACACACAATCGAACAATCAATCTACTTTTTACCCTAGTTTTACATCTCTCTCTCTTGTTCTTTCTCCCTCGTTCTTCGTTCGTTCTTCGTTGAAGGGCAGCGAACCTCGAGGCCCTAGGGGTGATCAGGTTGACCTAGGGCAGCCCAAAGCCGCTGCGCGCCCTGACGGGGTCCCTCCTGGGCGTGTGGGGTTTCGGGTCCTCAAAAGCGTCCGCCGGATTGTCTTGCGTACCGCGCTTCTAGCGGGTCTCCTTCGACGCGAGCTGCGGTGCATCACCCCCGGCGTCGAGGGTACATGGTGACGTGTTCGTGTGCGAACACACTTTTTGGTGACTCCGCTGGGGACGAAGCTTTGAACGGTCTCCGGGCCGTTCTTGCTACGAAGAGATCGTCATTTAGGGTTTGCAATCTACAAAGGTAACATGAATACCCAATTCACTTATGTAGATGCAAATAATGCATATGTTGTTGCTAGATCGTTTAATGAGCATAATGTATCGGCTAGCCCTAGCTTTATCAATCATGCATCTAATTATGTGCAAGAGCCGATGCAACAAAATATCCATGCTTCTACCTCATATAATTTTAGCAACATGGAACATATGTATACGAACTCCCATGCATCAGCAGCCCCACAAACCCATATGCCGATGAACAACATGATGAGTTCTGTTAATCAAGTTGAAACACTTCACATAGGAACTTCTGATAGTATGCAACAAAGTGTTTCACCTTTTTATTCATCGGCAACTAGCTTGAAATATGTTAATCAAAACATGCCGGTGGATACGGGAATTGGCCATGCTACTACTAGTTATCCGGCCAATTACCCTCAATCATCATATGCTACACCTCATGCTACTAATTGTTTGGCACCATATGCAACTATGGGTATTCATAATTCGGCTTTGCACCTTCACGCTAATAGCCGAATAAGTGAAAATTCTATAGGATCACATGTGTCTTCACCTAGTATCGTAGCATACAATGTTTCCCCTGCAAAATTACAGAATTTTGGTGACATCTCGTTACCAAAAGAGTCTAAAAGTGTCGGGGGCAATTCTATCCAGATTGGGTCAATAAGAAAAATCTTACGTCTTTTTGGGACGAATGCAATATTGTTCTACATGAATTAATAAAAGAGGGAAAGCCTATTAATTCTGTTGCAATTCAAGCTAGATTATGTCAAAAAGAGAAAGCATTGGGTGTGGATAGAATTATCAAAAAAGATGGTGATTCGGATAACAAAGTTAATTCGGCTATTGAAAAGACCGAATCAAATAATACGTATGCCGAATCTATTCTAGAAAAACAGGGTGACAAGGTGTTGGGGAGCTATTCGAAAGAGGAACAACCTATCGTTCAAGTAACGCAACCATCATGCTCTCCCAACGTGTTTGAAAAGATATGTCTAGCAAGTGATTTACCTATCTTACGATTTGGTCGCAACTTTATTATTGATGCTTCTATAATAGAAATTATCATAAGTAATCTTGAAAGACCAATGACGAAGGGAAATTTACTTGTTAGCAATAAAATTGTTATACAACATATCGTTCAATCTATCATGCCATTTATAAAGACTGATAGTGACCTATTATTGCAGCCGAAGTTTTCACCATTGCTTTATCAAAATTTCATATCTAATTGGGTAGCTTTGCTTGTTTCATATTTGGCTTGCACTTGGTCTCAATTGATACATCTGTATTCTAACTATTTGCGTTTCAGAAATTTAAATCCATGGTCAAGTTCTTTTGAGAAATCCGATGTTAATATAACGTCTTATCCAAATACATCGGAGATAGGGTGCAAAACAAAATGCATAGCCGAATGGGGATATTCCAAATTTGAACCTTTCATTTGCTTAACTCCAAAGCCGTTTGCACACCAAGATCGGCTAGAAAACAAGAAGTATACCTTCAATTCAAGCATGTGTAATCAAATATTTGATTTGTTGCTAAAAAATAATTACATTAGAGTTCTTGATCACCATGTGAAGCCATCAATCCAAGGACGAATGTATTGCAAGTTGCATGATTCGTCCAAGCATAATTTTGAGGATTGCAACATGTTTCGTCAAATAGTTAAATCGGCCATTGATAAAGGACGATTAAAATTTGTTGAAACACCAAGGGATGACCAGTCTATTCCGATTGGTCCTAATGGAAAAAGGTTTTTGAATCGGCTGCTTCAAGACGATTCCTTTAAAGATGATAAGGTAAAAACTACAGGTGATGGGATCAAGCTTTCAAGTAAAAAAGTTGTTCAAGAGCACAATCAAAATATTCTCGAAGGCATGAGTTCTATCGAAGATACAATGAAGACGCCAAGGACTGGGGGGCCACAAGAAAATCCAAAGACCGATGCAAGCACAACCAAAGAAAACAAAGGCCGACGTAAGCACAAAGGTAAGAAGCCGAAAGTCACTTTCGCGCAACTATTGGAAAAATATCATAAGATAAGTGAGGAGAATTGTGCTTATCGACCAACTAATGCAAAAGCATCAAGATCACCCCTAGGCGCAAATCCAAAGATCGATAGTGGCAAGAAGAGAATTTGAATGCAACTTGTTCATATCCTTATTTTGGGCCGCCAATGCCAATGTCTTGGATACCTCCCTATGCTCATGTAGATCCATATCCATTATGGGACAGGTATGATACAAAGGCACATTCTCCATCTTATTTTAGACCATCTCACTAATATAATGCAGCTTCGAGAAGATCAATATTTGAACAATCACATGTTCAAGACCGTTTCAATCATAAGGAATCGGTTCAGAGCTCAAGGAAGAAGAAACAGGTGGTCAAGCAAGTCTACCATGTTAAAAAAGATGGACGTAAGAGTGCAGCTTCAGATTTGTTCTCAAATCAAAAGGAGCCAATTAAAGTATTGACATTGGCTACTAATGGCAGCGAAGCAAGTCAATCAAATGCAAAATCTGAAGAGAAGAAGTTGAGAGTTCACAAGGTAGAACAAGAATTGCCATTTCTTCAAACAAAAACGCAACCGGGGTGGCCACTCGGCTTATCATATTGGCAAAAGAAGAAATTACAAAAACTTAGTGCACAAGAACTTGAAGAAAGGAATATGGCATGGGTTCCCAAAGGGAGTACTCAAAATAAGAATTATGTGCAAGCTTCCATTACTAGAAGAGCGGCAAAGGTGAAGAAGGAAAAGAGTGAAAACTATGAAGGACCAAGCCAAAGGTTTCAACATTTTCGGTCCACACATTATCCATATTCTTCAACTATGCCATTAATGCCTATGCCATTGAATTCATCATCAGGTATGATTTGTTACCCTCAGTGGGCTTATTTTAATCCATGGATGCTGTAGAATTTTTTACATCATGAAAGGGTATTACCAAATCATCATACGTTCGATTAGCTTCACTTTTGTTGCTAATCAAAGTGGCCGATATATAACTATCGCCCTAAGCATAAACATGGCCGATTTAGAAATTATCGCCCTAAGCACATAAAATGGTTGATGGAGTGTTGACATCTTCCTTAGGAAAAATATCGTGCAAGTTATTTTTCGGCACACAAGTTTGCCGAAAAATAGGGGGGCATGTGTTGACATCAGATTTTGGCACGTCCAAGAACTTAATTAAGATGGCCTCAAATGGAGAAGTGCTCAAAGTGAGAAAGTTCCGTATCATCAAAAGAAAAAAACTTTGATATTTGGGCCATACTCATCCGGTCTCATCTCTAAGGCCGAAGTTGTGTTCGAAGTGCTCAGATTTTGTATTCAGAACACTATTCGGCTGATTACACCCCCAAGATGGCCTCATATGGGAAACGTTTCTACACTGATTGTCTTCGTCTCGTCGAAACGATCGATTTTGATATAAAGAACGTCTAAATCACAGTTCATATGCAAAAGTTAGAGCCAAAACTATGTGCTACATAAGTCTGCCCCGAAAGTTCCAAGCAAAACTTCCGGGGAGGTTCCGGGCTAAACCGAAAGTTTGCACGTGGTGCGCCCCGAAAACTAGAATTTTAACATTGTTTGCAGATTTGCGGGGCCGATTTTAACATCAAGATGACCTCAGATGAAAAAGTGATCAACTGAAGAGTTTTTCTCCATTGAAAGATCTACAACTTTGCTTTTGGGACCATCATCATCTGAAGTAGTATGCGACCTGTAGATTTAGTGCAAGAGGGCTACTTGATATAATTTCAGCCCAGAAGTTCCGGGCCAGACCGGAAGTTCCGGCCCTCGTAGTCCGAGTTAGGGTAACTTTTAATGATTTGGACGTGATTTGAGTCCTTTTCTTGTACGGGAAGTCCAGCCGCCTCATATATATGTAAGGGGTGACGGCCGATTGAACAACACACAATCGAACAATCAATCTACTTTTTACCCTAGTTTTACATCTATCCCTTGTTCTTTCTCTCTCGTTCTTTGTTCGTTCTTCTTTTAAGGGAAGCGAACCTCGAGGCCCTAGGGGCAATCAGGTCGACCTAGGGCAGCCCAAAGCCGCTGCGCGCAGGCCCTAGGGGCGATCAGGTCAACCTAGGGCAGCCCAAAGCCGCTGCGCGCCCTGACGGGGTCCGTCCCGGGCATGTGGGGTTTCGGGTCCTCAAAAGCGCCCGCCAGATTGTCTTACGTACCGCGCTTCCAGCGGGTCTCCTTCGACGTGAGCTGTGATGCATCACCCCCGGCGTCGAGGGTACATGGTGACATGTTCGTGTGCGAATAGTTTGGCCCACATGCAAAGCGGTGGTGGTTGTCCTCTCGCACCCACTTAAGCGGTTATCGGCGATATCAATGTTTTCCATCTATGGGCCCGCTTGGTCCATCACTTCTTTTTGCGTGACAACAAGAGAGGTTAATTTTACTTAGGAGGGGATTATTATTTTTGCTTTGGGATGACATGCATGATACACTTGGAGCACACACATATGCATGTGTACGCATGAATCCCTCCCATCGAGTCGAAGTGGCTAGTACAATGACACCATCATGAACTGATCTCGCTCTATGTGGGGAGCTAGTGTACGATTTTTGACACACGCGCCAGATTAATGTCGTGTATTCAAACATGCATGCACGCATCACCTCCATACATATGCATGTAGTGGTTGCCTTCGAACAATACACTCCCTCGCGTGGTTATCGGCAACAAGCCTATATATTCGTGGGCCCGCGTGGACGTCCATGATCACCTTGACCAACAACAAGATAGGTTACCATGGCGGATTCTTCATTTGGTTAGTGTTATCGTTGTATAGGTCATGGTGAGACTCAGACCTAATTAAGTTTGAGCGCATATACTATGCACGCATGCATGCATATATGAATCCCCGTCGTTGGCTTGAAGTGTGGTGTAACATACATATGCATCGTCAACCTAACCCTCACTCAGTGTGGGGATTTCTAGTTTGAAATCATGGTGCCACATCAAAGTTGTTCATTGTTACTCAAAAACGTACACCTCTCCATACATATGTTTGGGCCACACGCATGCAGTGGTTGTCTTCGGGGACTAGCTACTTGCGTGATTATTGGCGAGCTAGCCCATCTCCGGGTCGCATGGATGGCCATAACTTTGACCAACAACAAGAGAGAGGTTGTACGACCAAGGTGGATTATTCTTGGTCCATTTTACGATCCATCTTGGTGAGATATATGCCTCTCTGGCCCGCCGACTGAAAGTGTGTGTGGGGGGTGGCTACATCGCACTTTTCTAGGTGAACCTTGATTGGGGGGCATGCATTCATAGCTTAATTAGGATTCCCTTCGTGGCGACACGAGGGGGTGGGGGGCTGCTAGCTACTTCGCACTTTGCTAGGTGAACCTCGGTTGGGGGGGGGGAGGGGGCATGCTCATAGCTTAGGATTCCCTTCGTGCTGACACGAGGGGGGCTGCTAGCTACTTCGCACTTTGCTAGGTGAACCTCGGTTGGGGGCATGTGCATTCATAGCTTAGGATTCCCTTCGTGCCGACACGAGGGAGGTGTGGCTGCTAGCTACTTCGCACTTTGCTAGGGTGAACCTCGGTTGGGGGGAGGGCATGCATTCATAGCTTAGCTAGGATTCCCTTCGTGCCGACAAAGGGAGGGGGCTGCTAGCTACTTCACACTTTGCTAGGTGAACCTCGGTTGGGGGGCATGCATTAGTAGCTTAGAAATCCCTTCATGCCGACATGAGGGAGGGGGGCTGCTAGCTCTACTTTACACTTTGCTAAGTGAACCTCGGTTGGGGGGCATGCAATCATAGCTTAGGATTCCCTTCGTGCCGACATGAGGGAGGAGGGCTGCTAGCTACTTCGCACTTTGCTACAGTGAACCTCGGTTGGGGGCATGCATTCATATATAGCTTAGGATTCCCTTCATGCTGACACGAGGGAGGAGGTGTGAGGGAGTCCTGGATTACGGGGTGTTCGGATAGCCGGACTATACCTTCGGCCGGACTCCTGGACTATGAAGATACAAGATTGAAGACTTCGTCCCGTGTCCAGATGGGACTTTCCTTGGCGTGGAAGGCAAGCTTGGCGATGCGATATTCAAGATCTCCTACCATTGTAACCGACTCTGTGTAACCCTAACCCTATTCGGTGTCTATATAAACCGGAGGGTTGTAATCCGTAGGACAAGGATCAACTCCATACACAATCATACCATAGGCTAGCTTCTAGGGTTTAGCCTCCCTGATCTCGTGGTAGATCTACTCTTGTACTACCCATATCATCAATATTAATCAAGCAGGAGTAGGGTTTTACCTCCATCGAGAGGGCCCGAACCTGGGTAAAACAAAGCGTCCCCAGTCTCCTGTTACCATCCGGCCTAGACGCACAGTTCGGGACCCCCTACCCGAGATCCCCCGGTTTTGACACCGACATTGGTGCTTTCATTGAGAGTTGCTCTGCGTCGTCGCCTCTAGGCCCGATGGCTCCTTTGATCTTCAACAACAACGCGGTCCAGGGGGAGACTTTTCTCCCTGGACAGATCTTCGTCTTCGGCGGCTTTGCACTGCGGGCCAATTCGCTGGGCCTCCTTGAGCAGATCGAAAGCTACGCCCCTGGCCATCAGGTCAGGTTTGGAAGCCTAAACTACACGGCTGACATCCGCGGGGACTTGATCTTCGACGGATTCGAGCCACAGCCAGGCGTGCCGCACTGTCTCGATGGGCATGATATAGCTCTGCCGCCGAACAGCGCCTTGGAGGCCACACACACATCGGTTTCGACCATTGATTCGGAACCTACTACGCTGATCAAGGATCAGCGGTTGGACGCTACCTCAGGGGCTGCGATCTCAGAGGCGATCGAGCCGAACTCCAGCTCCGCACTCCGCATGGCCCGCGACTCCGAGGAGCCGGATTCCTCTCCGAACTCCGAGCCCCCACCCGCCCCTGCCAATCGAATCCGATTGGGCGCCGGTAATGGAGTTCACCGCCGCGGACATCTTTCAGCATTCGCCTTTTGGCGACATCCTGAAATCTCTTAAGTCTCTCTCTTTATCAGGAGAGCCCTGGCCGAACTACGGTCAGCAAGGGTGGGATACGGACGGTGAGGAAACTCAAAACCCACCCACCACCCACTTTGTAGCCACTGTCGACGATTTAACCGACATACTTGACTTCGGCTCCGAAGACATCGACGTCATGGACGATGATGCAGGAGACGAACAAGAACCAGCACCCGTAGGGTGCTGGAAGGCCACCTCGTCATATGACATATATATGGTGGATACTCCAAAAGATGGAGATGGCGAGGGAATAGTAGGGGATGATGCCCCCAAGAAATAGCCAAAGCGCCGGCGTCAGCGGCGCCGCTCTAAATCCCGCCAAAGCTAAAATGGTGATTCCGGCACAGGAGATAATATTACCCCGGATAGCGCCGAAGAACACCCACCTCAGCAAGATTCGGCACAGGAAGATGGAGAAGCCAGCCCTCATGAGAGAGCGGCAAACCAAGAGGTCGAGGACGACTATATGCCTCCCTCCGAAGACGAGGCAAGCCTCGATGACGATGAATTCGTCATACCATCAGACCCTGCCGAACAAGAGCGTTTTAAACGCAGGCTTTTAGCCACGGCAAGCAGCCTCAAGAAAAAGCAGCAACAGCTTAGAGCTGCCCAAGATTTGCTAGCTGACAGATGGACTGAAGTCCTTGCGGCCGAAGAGTATGAACTCGAACGCCCCTCCAAAAGTTACCCGAAGCGCAGGCCGCTACCCCAATCAGAGGAGGAAGCACCTACATCACCGGCGCATGACATGGCAGACCGGCCACCCCATGGCCGCGAAAGAGAGGCATCTCGGCCCTCCACCCAAGCCACGCCCCGACGCCGCACAACTAAGGCACGGGAAAAGGCGCCCGACCTGCGAGACATACTGGAAGATAAGGCAAGACAAACAAGATCAATCTACGGATCGCGCAGGCGCCCTACGGCATGTGACAATGGTCTTCACTCCGGATACATCAAATCCGGCCGGGCCGAACACAACAGACATAGCTCTTCCGAGCTACGTCGCGATATAGCCCAGTACAAAGGCGCCGCACACCCGCTATGCTTCACGAATGAAGTAATGGATCATAGAATCCCAGAGGGTTTCAAACCCGTAAACATCGAGTCATACGATGGCACAACAGACCCGGCGGTATGGATCGAGGATTATCTCCTTCACATCCACATGGCAGGCGGCGATGATCTACACGCCATTAAGTACCTCCCGCTCAAACTTAAAGGACCGACCCGGCATTGGCTTAACAGCTTGCCAGCAGACTCAATCAGTTCTTGGGAGGACCTGGAAGCCGCATGTGACGCCCTCGATTCAATCGTACACTAATCATACACGCAAATGTGTACGATCAAGATCAAGGACTCACGGGAAGATATCACAACACAACTCTAGACACAAATTAAAATAATACAAGCTTTATATTACAAGCCAGGGGCCTCGAGGGCTCGAATACATAAGCTCGAAAACACAAGAGTCAGCGGAAGCAACAATATCTGAGTACAGACATAAGTTAGACAAGTTTGCCTTAAGAAGACTAGCACAAAAGCAACATCGATCGAAAAGGCAAGGCCTCCTGCCTGGGAGCCTCTTAACTACTCCTGGTCATCGGCGGCCTACACGTAGTAGTAAGCATCAGCGGCGGCATCTGGCTCCTGGGCTCCGTCATCTGGTTGCCTCAACCGGAAAGAAGAAGAAAGGGGGAAAGGGGGAGCAAAGCAACCGTGAGTACTCATCCAAAGTACTCGCAAGCAAGGATCTACACTACATATGCAACATTATCAAAGGAAGGCTGTATATGTGGATTGGACTGCAGAAATGCCAGAATAGAGAGAAGACCTAGTCCTATCGAAGACTAGCATCTTCTCGAACCCACCATCTTGCAGCAACAGGAGGAAGTAGAGTAGCATAAAGTAAAGTAGCAGTGGTGTTATCAACCTCGGCCGGAGATCCTTTCTCGACTCCCTGCGAGAAAGAAATCCCAGAGCCATACTATCCAGTTATCATCACAATCAAATCCTCATCACCATCCAGTTCTCATCACAAGTATCCAGTTCTAGTTGTATCGATCGGGATACAACTCCAAGTGTCCGTTACCGTAGGACAGGCTATGCATAGATTAGTTTCTTCCCTGCAGGGGTGCACCAACTTACCCACCACGCTCGATTAACTCCGGCCGGACACACTTTCCTGGGTCATGCCCGGCCTCGGCCAAACAATACGCCGCAACCCGACCTAGGCTTAATAGAGAGGTCAGCACGCCGGACTAAACCTATGCCCCCAGGGGTCATGGGCCATCGCCCCGGGAACTCCTGCACGTTGCATGGGCGGCCGGTGAGCAGACCTAGCTACCTCCCTAAAAAGGCAGGAGCTTACCAGTCCAACTCGGCGCGCGCCGCTCCGTCGCTGACGTCTATTAAGCTTCGGCTGATGTACACGACGCAGAACGCCCATACTATGCCCACGTGATGGTTAGTGCTATCAGGCCAGAGGCCCCTCGGATCAAATATCCAAATCGTAGTGGATTAGGAACGCGCGGTAACAAGAAGAGACTCTCGAAAGATGTGACCCCGTTGCCCCGTCTCGAGGACTTGCGGCAAGGGCTAGGAATGCCCGGCCACGCCTCGTAATTATCTCACGGGCACCCTCCAGGTCAACCCGACTCCACATCACTCGCAATTAAGCTCGCGCGGGTACCCCTCAGGGTCGACCCGTCTTTCCAGGTAACAGTGGTAAAGTCCAAGTATCCGTGTGTCCAAACATTAAGGGGAAAACCCGAGGAATCACCCCCGGTGAATTCCACTCGATGTAATCATCAAGGTGAACGTAAGAGGATCCACCCTCGAGGTTCACGCTTGAGGGGTTGCACGACAAAGCCGTATCGGAAGTGGTTAAGGTGGAAATCACCCTCGATGACCACAACCGAATAGCTACACTACAGGTTAACATCAGAAGTGCTGTAGAGGTCTCACCCTCGGCACTCAATAGTAACACTGCAGAGTCGAGCAACGAAGGGGCGTGATGTGACGTGAGGTGTCGGGTCCTGGTCTTCGATCCCGTTGATCGGGTCTTCTGATAATCCAGCGGGGCAGTCGAGTCAAGTGGGGGGGGGGGTCACTGATGGGTCTCTAACCAACCTATACTAAGCAGTTTAGGATAAGCAGGTAAGGTACAACAGTAGGTACAAAAGCAGGCTATGCATCAGAATAGGTGCAAACAATAACAGTAGCAAAATCTAATGCAAGCATGAGAGAATGGAATGGGCAATATCGGGATGATCAAAGGGAGGGCTTGCCTGGTTGCTCTGGCAAGGAGGGGTCGTCATCGACGTAGTCGATCACAGGGGCGGCATCGGTCTTGGGGTCTACCGGAGAGAAGAGGGGGAAGAAACAGTAAATACATAGCAAACAGAGGTAACACTAAGCATGACATGACGATACGTAGCGCTAAGCGTGCTCTAACGTGGTACTACACGTTGCAGACGAAGGGGGAAACATCCGAGGGTGAATTCCCGACATTAGGTGGATTCCGGACAAAGGAAAAGAGGGGGAAAGTTCCATGTTCAGCATGCTAGGGGCATGTGACAATTGAACGGACCATGTATTCGGATTTGTTGGATTTTTCTGAGCAACTTTCATATAGAAAACATTTTCATCCGAGTTACGGTTTATTTTCTATGAATTTCTAAAGATTAAAGCCTTTTCTGGAATTACTTAAATTAACAGAAAAGGAAAAATGACATCAGCATGACCCATGGTGTGACATCAGCAAGTCAACAGTCCGGTTGACTGGTCAAAGCTGACCAATGGTGCCACTGGGACCCACATGTCAGCCTCTGCTGGCTTAATAGTGGGTTAACTAAACTAACAGGGTTAATTAGGGGCGTGGGCCCTGGGCGACAGCGAGTGTTTTAGGTTAACTAATCATTTTTATTTATAAAACGTTATTAGAGTAATATAACAGAGGGGGGCCCACATGTCAGTGCCTCGGGGCTGCCCCGTTAGCACGGTTGACTGGTCAAACCAGTCAACGGGGTCAGCGGGTCCACTGGGGGCCACCAGTCAGTGGCACGGGACGGTGCCACGTGGGTGCCAGCTCGGCACCGGCCGGAGACGCGCCGGAGCTAACTCCGGCGACCATTCCGACGGCCGAGCGAACGGGAGGGCGGCGGGATTCATCCACAGGGGGTCGTTTCGCGCGCGCGAGGGTGCGTTCGAACGGGCGGACGACGCCACGTCGAACGGTGGCAGAGGCACGGCCGGACTTGGCCGGAAACGGCGCCGGCAACGAGGTTTGCGGCGGCGGTCCTTGGGTGTGAACATAATGCGGCTCCTGGGGTGTTTTGAGAGAGCTAGGTGGCTGGGCGGTTTCCTGGGCGCGCCAGAAGCATGACGGTCAAGACGGAAGGGCTTGGGCGGCTGCGCTTCGAGCTGCACGCCGGCAATGGCAGACGGCAGCGCGTGGCGTCGTTGTCGGGTAGCTACGGGGCAGCAGCTCGCAAACAGAGGGGGAAGACGAGAGGGAGAGATGCTCACGTAGGGGCTCACAAAGGCCGGTGCTCAGTTTAGTAGCAGAAGCAGTCGGGGGAGGTCGACGGAGTTCCGCGGTGGCCGGAGAAGAGGACGAAGGGGATCCGGTGCTGCAGCGCCTCCGAGCCCCAGCTGAGGCCACCGCTCGAAGGAGTCGACCCCGGCGGAGCTCGTGGACGTGCAGCCTAAGCTCGGGGTCGACGGTGGCCGCAGTGACGACGGGGGACGGCGGCGATGGCGCTCGGGTGAGGCGGGCGAGCGAGACAGAGAGGGGGAGGAGCGCGTGGATCTGGGAGGCGAGAGAGGGGAGACGTGGGGAATGAGTGGAGCAGGGGAGGAAGAGAGAGCCGGGGACCTTATCCCCTTGCCGACGCCGGTGAACGGGTCCGACGGGGCTCGCCCCTGTTGCGACCCCGGTCGGAGGAACAGGGAGTAGAGGTGACCCCGGGGCGGTGGTTGGTGGGCTGGGCCGGTCGGGTGGTCGAGGCCCAGGTCGGGGTTGGGGCCTTGCTCCTTTTTCTTTTATTTCTGATCTCCCTTTTATTTTTCTGTTTTCTTTTAACATCCTCCATTTGCATTTAAGCCACAAAAATGACTTTGCAAAAAAATGTGGAGGTGGACAGAACAAATACTAGGAAATAATGAGCGTTGCCACAAAAAGTTTGGGAGGCTTTTGAAATGTTTTGGATTTTTCATAAATTAGAAAAGCATTTTAATTAAAGCCTTGGCCACTGTTTTATTAGCTTAGGGCATTAAAAACACACTCTAAAATATAGGTTTCAACATGACAAATAACCAGAGATTATTTGCCACACTTTGAACATTTCAGTTTTCAGGTTTGGCAAATATGAATTTTTGACTTCAGATTAGATTTGAATTTGAAGTGTGATTAGGATCAAGTGAAGATTAGCAACAGTAACATGATGACATGGCACCATTAACAGGGGATTACTGTAGCATGACACTCGGGGTGTTACAAATCTCCTCCACTACAAGAAATCTCGTCCCGAGATTTAAGGGGTGGAGTAAGGGGAAAAGACTCGGGAAGGACGGAGCTCATCACAATATAGTTACCTGGGGGCTATCTCAGTGAACGTGGCAAGGAGGCATCTCTCGAGTTGAGATTCAAGAAAGTCATCGATAGCAAGGTAAGAAGGTGTAATAAGAAGCTTCAATCGGGTAGGCAATCATTCGTTGCCTGAAACAGAGTGCGAAAGGAGTTTCAGAGCGACGGGGATAAGTATTTTGTCTGATACCAGAATAGACCACTAGGAAGGTGGCTCGTGATTTGCATACGAAGCCAAGTGCAAGGAACAATTTTGGAGAACAGGAATTACAGGAGAGTCAGGTTTCGATCCTGTGGAACTGTGGGTTATGGGCCCACCATGTGGGTTAACAGCAGGAGGGCACTAATCATTTTGCACGATCATGATATCAAGGCAGGTCAGAGTATAGCCTGTCAGTTATGTTGGCAACAACACTGGTACCAAGGGTGAGGGACGAAGAGAACCATTTTCCTGCTCGTTGGACGAGGCGGACCAATAGGCAAAGTTCTCGTCCATCGGTGGTTACCGGAATGTCATCAACAATAGTAACAGGGTCTTAGTGACAGAGTTGTGCACTGAGGTGCTTACTTAAGTAGGGATTTATCTCTGCTCAGACAAGTTAGATTACAAGAAAGGTGAAACAAAACAATGAAAAGGAAAATGTGATTATTATAATAATCAGACCAATGGAAAGAAAAGGTGTTTATACCCAAGAATTGGGAGTATATCCTTCCCAAGGGGAAGCGGAGCAGGAAATACATGATATGACAGCAAGTTCAAAAGCATTTAGATAAAGGGGGCAAGGGAAGAATCATGATATTACCCATACAACGGTGTTTGGATAATAGATCAAGAAACATTCGGCAATGTGCTTCCAATGTTCTTGTTGATATTCGGAATACCTCAGTCATGCTTCGAGGTAGCATTAACATGGTGCTACAAGTAGGGGTTGTAGTTGAAAATCACAAGAAATACCCAAGGAACAGTTGCGGGATTAGCAAGGAGTCCAAGGTATAACCAAGACATGATCAAACATGCGTTGGAAAGAAGACAAAGGGGTTGTCGATGATAACTCAAATCATCGAAGGTCAAGGATGGTATTCCTCACCATGAATTCAATTGTCATTTCAATGGAAGTCAAAATGTTGATGCTGATCACGACGCATTTGTCGAGAGGCTCTATGAAGATGCCATCGAGGAGCGATGCCATCAAGCAACAGGAAGGATGAAGCGAAAGGTTATTGAAACCACGAGTACGACACAAACTCGATAGCAAGCTTGTTGTTCATGGCAAAATGGTATAATGAGGAAGATCGACATAAGCTTAGCTCGTCGTCGAAGATTGTGCTCCGGAAAGGACCTGGTAGCACAGTTGAAATTTAGCACGGTAATAATACAGCTGATCAGGCTAGGAATGACTTGAAGGATTATTAAACTCGTAAGCAACAAAAATTACTTAAGAGTTATAGAATCGGAGTGTGGAATCGATTCACTTATCGGCGTTCTCGAGTGACTAACAACTCAAAACCCGGGGAAATATGAAATCGATGAGAAGCAATACCAAATGAAGACTCGTAGGAAGCAACACGGTTCTTTGTTATTCTCGAGGTACCGAAGGGTAATACTCGAAGGAAGATCAAAATAGAGGTTGCGGAGATGCATTGGTCTGTAGAAGACAAGTGCTTTAACTTGTCCGAGAAATGGAATCAAAGGGGAACAACCATGTTCAGAACCACGGTTGCAAAGGACCAAACATAGATACCATATGAACTTATAACAAGGGGATTATTATTATCACAAGAAGCTTCCATGATAAGTTTCACATCGGGTCCATGGGCATGAACACAAAGTTCAAGGTCGACTCCCACTTCTTCAATGCATAACCTTTCATTCACTCCTCGTTTTTCGAAGAAATTGTAGTGCAGAGGATTTATCTGCCGAAGTACCAGTAGAGTAAGACTCGTGAGAACTCTCGGGTTCACACGGATTATGGAAGGCATAAGTTCAACCCATCGGGGCATTTTTACGAATCTATACAACCATCAACCAAGCAAAGATACGAGTTCAAAAGCAGAGTATCGGAGTCAAAGCAGATGATACAATTTACCGAAGGTGTTATGTATCAGGGAAAAACTCACAAGACTTTGGATGTGAAGGACACAGTCGGATAACAACCCAGCAATGGATCTGGCGATTCACGACAGAGTTGATGTGATTATCGGTAATCAATCAGATGAAGAAGGGGATGCAAAGGCATTGGCTTATAGAAACGTCTGAATGATTCGATGCTTGGGTACAAAGGAATTATGATTTCAAGACGAAGGATCGGAAGCAGAGGCTCTGATCAAAAGATGATAAGTTGAATAGACTTAGAGGTGCACCTGATCAAATCTTGATTGGGCAAGAACCAGCTCATAACCGGAGCGATGTCGGAGACGGAAAGAAAATTTCCAAGGATTAATTGGTGATTGCCAGTATTCGCTCACACATTGAATCCATAGGAACAGAAGTACAACCACAAAGAATTTTAAAGGATATTGCTCGACATACGGAACTAATCGTAGTGCAAGCAGGCAAGGAGAATCAAGAGCAATAGGCTGCAGAGGATTTTCAGAAGATCACATAGTATTTTGAAGAATTTTGTGAATCACACGAACAACTGAGGATGAACGGATCCTCGGTGAGTGCGAGGAATTATCCGAAGGGGGGTGTATTCATGGGGCAAAGAACTGCAAGGTAGTAAGCTCAAAGGATTCTTGAAACAATAGAGAATTTCGGGGCATCTTGTAATAACAAGAGCATCGAGAAATGATTGTATGGACGGCAAGTGTATGTAGCTATCCATGGGGATTTATCGGTGGTAGGGAAATGCAATGGCAAACGGCACAAGGGTCTCGGGAAAACATCGAGGAGTATCTGCAGAATCTTCTGGCGAAGCAAGCGATCATCTGTAGTGAAGGGGCTCTCCGGGAGGAAGTGGTTACGAGATCCTAGAGTCAGAGTTAGTAAAATCTTTAACCCGAATAGAAGAGAGATCAGTATCCCAGAGCATAGACGAGGAGTAAAAGATCCTAATACCACCCAATCGCAACGTGGGCCTGTAAGACACACAGCCAATGTTAGTAAAAGTTTTTCAGAGACTAGACTCAACTTCGGCCAAGGAGTTGGAAAGGGGGCTACCTACAGGCACTCGGCTCTGATACCAACTTGTGACGCCCTCGATTCAATCGTACACTAATCATACACGCAAATGTGTACGATCAAGATCAAGGACTCACAGGAAGATATCACAACACAACTCTAGACACAAATTAAAATAATACAAGCTTTATATTACAAGCCAGGGGCCTCGAGGGCTCGAATACATAAGCTCAAAAACACAAGAGTCAGTGAAAGCAACAATATCTGAGTACAGACATAAGTTAGACAAGTTTGCCTTAAGAAGACTAGCTCAAAAGCAACATCGATCGAAAAGGCAAGGCCTCCTGCCTGGGAGCCTCCTAACTACTCCTGGTCATCGGCGGCCTACACGTAGTAGTAAGCATCAGCGGTGTCATCTGGCTCCTGGACTCCGTCATCTGGTTGCGTCAACCGAAGAAGAAGAAAGGGGGAAAAGGGGGAGCAAAGCAACCGTGAGTACTCATCCAAAGTACTCGCAAGCAAGGATCTACACTACATATGCAACATTATCAAAGGAAGGCTGTATATGTGGATTGGACTACAGAAATGCCAGAATAGAGAGAAGGCCTAGTCCTATCGAAGACTAGCATCTTCTGGAAACCCACCATCTTGCAGCAACAGGAGGGAGTAGAGTAGCATAAAGTAAAGTAGTAGTAGTGTTATCAACCTCGGCCGGAGATCCTTTCTCGACTCCCTGTGAGAAAGAAATCCCAGAGCATTACTATCCAGTTATCATCACAATCAAATCCTCATCACCATCCCGTTCTCATCACAAGTATCCAGTTCTAGTTGTATCGATCGGGATACAACTCCAAGTGTCCGTTACCGTAGGACAGGCTATGCATAGATTAGTTTCTTCCCTGCAGGGGTGCACCAACTTACCCACCACGCTCGATTAACTCCGGCCGGACACACTTTCCTGGGTCATGCCCGGCCTCGGCCAAATAATACGCTGCAACCCGACCTAGGCTTAATAGAGAGGCCAGCACGACGGACTAAACCTATGCCCCCAGGGGTCATGGGCCATCGCCCCGGGAACTCCTGCACGTTGCGTGGGCGGCCGGTGAGCAGACCTAGCTACCTCCCTAAAAAGGCAGGAGCTTACCAGTCCAACCCGGCGCGCGCCGCTCCGTCGCTGACGTCTATTAAGCTTCGGCTGATGTACACGACGCAGAACGCCCATACTATGCCCACGTGATGGTTAGTGCTATCAGGCCAGAGGCCCCTCAGATCAAATATCCAAATCGTAGTGGATTAGGAACGCGCGGTAACAAGCAGAGACTCACGAAAGATGTGACCCCGTTGCCCCGTCTCGAGGACTTGCGGCAAGGCCTAGGAATGCCCGGCCACGCCTCGTAATTATCTCACGGGCACCCTCCAGGTCAACCCGACTCCACATCACTCGCAATTAAGCTCGCGCGGGTACCCCTCAGGGTCGACCCGTCTTTCCAGGTAACAGTGGTAAAGTCCAAGTATCCGTGTGTCCAAACATTAAGGGGAAAACCCAAGGAATCACCCCCGGTGAATTCCACTCGATGTAATCATCAAGGTGAACGTAAGAGGATCCACCCTCGAGGTTCACGCTTGAGGGGTTGCACGACAGAGCCGTATCGGAAGTGGTTAAGGAGGAAATCACCCTCGATGACCACGACCGAATAGCTACACTACAGGTTAACATCAGAAGTGTTGTAGAGGTCTCACCCTCGGCACTCAATAGTAACACTGCAGAGTCGAGCAACGAAGGGGCATGATGTGACGTGAGGTGTCGGGTCCTGGTCTTCGATCCCGTTGATCGGGTCTTCTGATAATCCAGCGGGGCAGTCGAGTCAAGTGGGGGGGGGGTCACTGATGGGTCTCTAACCAACCTATACTAAGCAGTTTAGGATAAGCAGGTAAGGTACAACAGTAGGTACAAAAGTAGGCTATGCATCAGAATAGGTGCAAACAATAACAGTAGCAAAATCTAATGCAAGCATGAGAGAATGGAATGGGCGATATCGGGATGATCAAAGGGAGGGCTTGCCTGGTTGCTCTGGCAAGGAGGGGTCGTCGTCGACGTAGTCGATCACAGGGGCGGCATTGGTCTTGGGGTCTACCGGAGAGAAGAGGGGGAAGAAACAGTAAATACATAGCAAACAGAGGTAACACTAAGCATGACATGACGATACGTAGCGCTAAGCGTGCTCTAACGCGGTACTACACGTTGCAGACGAAGGGGGGAAACATCCGAGGGTTTGAACGGACCACGTATTCGGATTTGTTGGATTTTTTTGAGCAACTTTCATATAGAAAACATTTTCATCCGAGTTACGGTTTATTTTCTATGAATTTCTAAAGATTAAAGCCTTTTCTGGAATTACTTAAATTAACAGAAAAGGAAAAAAATGACATCAGCATGACATAGGTGTGATGTCAGCAGTCAACAGTCCGGTTGACTGGTCAAAGCTGACCAATGGGGCCACTGGGACCCACATGTCAGCCTCTGCTGGCTTAATAGTGGGTTAACTAAACTAATAGGGTTAATTAGGGGCGTGGTCCCTGGGCGTCAGTGAGTGTTTTAGGTTAACTAATCATTTTTATTTATAAAACGTTATTAGACTAATATAACAGAGGGGGGCCCACATGTCAGTGCCTCGGGGCTGCCCCGTTAGCACGGTTGACTGGTCAAACCAGTCAACGGGGTCAGCGGGTCCACTGGGGGCCACCAGTCAGTGGCACGGGACGGTGCCACGTGGGTGCCAGCTCGGCACCGGCCGGAGACGCGCCGGAGCTAACTCCGGCGACCATTCCGACGGCCGAGCGAACGGGAGGGCGGCGGGATTCGTCCACAGGGGGTCGTTTCGCGCGCGCGAGGGTGCGTTCGAACGGGCGAACGACGCCGCGTCGAACGGTGGCAGAGGCACGGCCGGACTTGGCCGGAAACGGCGCCGGCGACGAGGTTTGCGGCGGCGGTCCTTGGGTGTGAACAGAACGCGGCTCCTGGGGTGTTTTGAGAGAGCTAGGTGGCTGGGCGGTTTCCTGGGCGCGCCAGAAGCATGACGGTCAAGACGGAAGGGCTCGGGCGGCTGCGCTTCGAGCTGCACGCCGGCAATGGCGGACGGCAGCGCGTGGCGTCGGTGTCGGGTAGCTACGGGGCAGCAGCTCGCAAACAGAGGGGGAAGAGGAGAGGGAGAGACGCTCACGTAGGGGCTCACGAAGGCCGGTGCTCAGTTTAGTAGCAGAAGCAGTCGGGGGAGGTCGACGGAGTTCCGCGGCGGCCGGAGAAGAGGACGAAGGGGATCCGGTGCTGCAGCGCCTCCGAGCCCCAGCTGAGGCCACCGCTCGAAGGAGTCGACCCCGGCGGAGCTCGTGGACGTGCAGCCTAAGCTCGGGGTCGACGGTGGCCGCAGTGACGACGGGGGACGGCGGCGATGGCGCTCGGGTGAGGCGGGCGAGCGAGACAGAGAGGGGGAGGAGCGCGTGGATCTGGGAGGCGAGAGAGGGGAGACGTGGGGAATGAGTGGAGCAGGGGAGGAAGAGAGAGCCGGGGACCTTATCCCCTTGCCGACGCCGGTGAACGGGTCCGACGGGGCTCGCCCCTGTTGCGACCCCGGTCGGAGGAACAGGGAGTAGAGGTGACCCCGGGGCGGTGGTTGGTGGGCTGGGCCGATCGGGTGGTCGAGGCCCAGGTCGGGGTTGGGGCCTTGCTCCTTTTTCTTTTATTTCTGATCTCCCTTTTATTTTTCTGTTTTCTTTTAACATCCTCCATTTGCATTTAAGCCACAAAAATGACTTTGCAAAAAAAAATGTGGAGGTGGACAGAACAAATACTAGGAAATAATGAGCGTTGCCACAAAAAGTTTGGGAGGCTTTTGAAATGTTTTGGATTTTTCATAAATTAGAAAAGCATTTTAATTAAAGCCTTGGACACTGTTTTATTAGCTTAGGGCATTAAAAACACACTCTAAAATATAGGTTTCAACATGACAAATAACCAGAGATTATTTGCCACACTTTGAACATTTCAGTTTTCAGGTTTGGCAAATATGAATTTTTGACTTCAAATTAGATTTGAATTTGAAGTGTGATTAGGATCAAGTGAAGATTAGCAACAGTAACATGATGACATGGCACCATTAACAGGGGATTACTGTAGCATGACACTCGGGGTGTTACACCGCATTCCTCGACATCTTCCAGGGCACTTACGTGCGACCGCCGGATGCCGACGACTTAAGCCACATAATTCAGCAGCCAGAAGAATCAGCCAGACAATTCTGGACACGGTTGCTAACAAAGAAAAACCAGATAGTCGACTGTCCGGACGCAGAGGCCCTAGCAGCCTTCAAGCATAACATCCGCGACGAGTGGCTTGCCAGGCACCTGGGACAGGAAAAGCCGAAATCCATGGCAGCCCTCACGACACTCATGACCCGCTTTTGCGCGGGAGAAGACAGCTGGCTAGCTCGCAGTAACAACTTATCGAAGAATCCTGGTAATTCGGATAGCAAGGATAAAAGTGGCAGGACACATCGAAATAAGCAAAAACGCAGCGTTAACAGCGACAGCAATGAAGACACGAAAGTCAATGCCGGATTCAAAGGCTATAAATCCGGTCAGCGGAAAAAGCCATACAAAAAGAATACCCAGGGCCCGTCTAGTTTGGACCGAATACTCGATCGCTTGTGCCAGATACATGGCACCCCCGAACAGCCAGCCAATCACACTAATAGGAATTGTTGGGTGTTCAAGCAGGCACTCAAGTTAAGAGCCGAAAACAGAGACAAGGGGCTGCACAGCGACAACGAGGAGCCCAAGCCGCCGAACAATAAAGGATAAAAGGGCTTTCCCCCACAAGTGCGGGCGGTGAACATGATATACGCAACCCACATTCCCAAGCGGGAGAGGAAGAGTGCGCTACAGGATGTATACGCGATAGAGCCAGTCGCCCCAAAGTTCAACCCATGGTCCTCCTGCCCGATCACTTTTGATCGAAGGGACCATCCCACTAGCATCCGTCATGGCGGCTTCGCCGCATTGGTTCTTGACCCAATCATCGACGGATTTCACCTCACAAGAGTCCTAATGGACGGCGGCAGTAGCCTAAACCTGCTTTATCAGGATACAGTGCGGAAAATGGGCATAGATCCCTCAAGGATCAAACCCACAAGAACGACCTTTAAAGGCGTCATACCAGGTGTAGAGGCCAACTGTACAGGCTCAGTAACACTTGACGTGGTCTTCGGATCCCCGGATAACTTCCGAAGCAAAGAGTTAATCTTCGACATAGTCCCGTTGCGCAGTGGCTACCACACCCTGCTCGGATGAACCGCATTCGCAAAATTCAATGCGGTGCCGCACTACGCATATCTCAAACTCAAGATGCCAGGCCCTAGAGGAGTAATCACAGTCAACGGAAACACCGAACGCTCCCTCTGTACGGAGGAGCATACGGCGGCTCTCGCAGCGGAGGTACAAAGTAGCCTTCTTAGGCAGTTCTCCAGTCCGGCCATTAAAAAGCCAAACACTGCCAAGCGCGCCCGGAGTAACCTACAGCAGGACCGCCTGGCACACTCCGAGCAAGCGTAGCAATGCGGCCCCAACCCCAGCGCTCGTGACATAGCGAAATCAGTACCTCGCGTACATAACTACGCCCTTGAAATACCATGGGCACAGGGGAAGGGGCACAATAACGGCACGCCCAAAATGCGGCTTAAAACGTACCAGGGGCTGCCGAATTCTTTTTTTTCTTACTTTCAGGACTCCATACTTCGGACGACCTGTTCGACAATTCGACTGCCGCACAAACGATGCAAGATCCAGGGAGGCAGACAAGCCATGCCGCATTATGGAACCCCCAGGTGGTCTCTGTTACGAGCAGTATACCTGTTTTAAATATAATCCCGCGGCCTGCCCCTGGCCAGGACATATTGAATAGTCCAATATCTTTCTCTTACCGCATTATTTGTATCGTTCGGCTTTGATAAACAGCCTCTCCATAAACAATGCTTAGCTTTTTGTCTATTTTTTGCATTACTCTTTTCATATATATGTTCATTAATGACATGTTGCACCCGTACACTGTGGTACGGCAAGTACGCCAGGGGCTTCAGTACCCTTTATATATGGTGTGAGAAGTCCGAACACTTTCACAAGTGTGGCACCCCGAACTTATAGCACTATATGCATCGGCTCTGAATCATGATTTTGGTCAATAGTTGGGTTTGCCCGGCTCCTATGTTTTGGTGCCTTACGTTCCGCTATATCAGCTAAGGTAGCACTAGGAGAACCACTGCGATTGTGCCCCGGTTGAGCTGGGTTAAGCACCTCAGTGGAGAAAGCTAAAACTGACTGTCATGATGAGGCGAGAGACCGGTCGCTATTCGAGAGGTTTTTTGAGTCCCTAAAGGCTTATGCCGCTTAGAGCGAGGAGCTGGATGACCCCAGCCAAGGCATGGATAGCGCCTCGAATTCGGCCTTCTGAACTAGGGGCTTCACCAAAATTTAAAATTATAATGTTCTATGGCTAAGTGAGAGTGTTCAAGCATTATAGTCCAATTGCCTGGTTCGCTGTGCTGAGCGCCTCCCTCGAAGGACCCAACTATGGGAAAAAGAGTGCTCAGGTTTATCCACAAACACCCCAGCACTAGTGGCATGGGGGCAGAAGCCGACGACTGGCCATCTCTCAAATTTTTGATAAACGACCACACAGAAAATAATATTTTAAATTCAACAAGCATTGCTTAAAGCGCCTATGAACAAGTTTTTAGCGCACAGGATACAAACAAGCGAGTTTATTCAAAGATTACATCCTTGGTACACTCATCTGCCACAAGACAGGCATCTGCAAGAACATCCTTGTAGTAGTTCCCGGGCTTGCGATGCTCCTTCCCCGGCGGCGGGCCGTCCCTCACAAGCTTCTCCCCATCTAGCTTACCCCAGTGCACCTTCACATGGGCAAGGGCCCTACGGGCACCTTCGACGCAGACGGAGCGCTTGATCACCTCGAGCCTTGGACAGGCCTCCACCAGTCGCCGCACCAGCCCGAAGTAGCTCCCAGGCAGGGCCTCTCCGGGCCACACCCGAACTATGAAGCCCTTCAGGGCATGTTCGGCCGCCTTGTGGAGTTCGACCAGCTGTTTCAGCTGGTCGCTCAAGGGCACAGGGTGTCCAGCCTCAGCATACTGAGACCAGAACACCTTCTCTGTCGAGCTGCCCTCTTCAGCTCGGTAGAATGCGGCGGCATTGGATACACTGCGGGGAAGATCTGCGAAGGCCCCTGGAGAACTCCGGATTCGGGTAAGTGACAAGTAGTTTACTTTTATATTTCTGCTTTGCATAAAGAATGCCTTACCCGCTGCTATCTTCTTTATATCCTCCAACTCCCGGAGGGCCTTTTGGGCTTCGGCCTTGGCGGACTTGGCAGCCTCAAGGGCGTAGCGAGCTCGGACGCTTGGGTCTTCGACTCAAACTCCAAACTCTCATGTTTTTTCACGAGAGCCTGAAGCTCTTGCCGCACCTTGCCGACCTGAGTCCCAAGTTCCTCTCGCTCGGTGTGCTCCGCAGCCGTTTTCTTTTCGGCCTCGGACAGCGCCTGCTTGAGGGTCGCCACCTCAGTCGTGGCCCCTACAATAAGCAGTACAATCCTGTTATTTTTTGCAATCAAGCCTCTCTATAGGCACCTTTTATAAGGTATTTCTTACCTTCTTTCTCCTCGAGCTGCTGCTTGGCAAGGCCGAGCTCTTGCTCGGACCGCTCGAGTCCCTGTTTCAGGGCATCCACCTACGCAGTCAGTGCGGCGGTGGCTAGCAGCGAAGCCTGCATACGCATATTGACTTTTTATTGTTAGACTCCTGTGAAGTTTAATAGATCCTCTATTATGCTTTTCTTTCCGAACGCCAAACAGAGCATCAGGGGCTACTGTCTATGCGGTAATATTTTTATATATTTTTTACTTACCTTGAAGCCTGTTAGGATGCTAGCGCAAGCTTCATTCAGCCCGCTCTTGGCGGACTGAACCTTCTGGATCACCATACTCATAACAGTACGGTGATCCTCGTCGATGGAGGCGCCTTCAAGCACCTCCAGCAGATTGTCCGGCGCCTCCGGTTGGACGGAGGCTGCCGGCTCAGAAGGCCTGCTCCTTTTCAAAGGAGTTCGCCTGCCGCGGTCTGGAATCATTGAAGATTCTAGCACGGTGTCCGGCTCGAAGCCGGACTTGGAGCCCTGGGGGTCTTGTCCCCTTCACTCCTGGGGTCCGGGAGGTCGCCTTGCGGCTCCTCCAGGACCACCTCCTCCTGCCCCAGAGCTCGTTGCGACGCCACTTCGGTGTCATCTGCAGTGCGGGGGGAGACAGCGGGCGGAACAAAGTTCACGTCCGATGAATCCAGGGAGCCGCTCGACGACTCGTTGAGTGCGGCTCGGGGCAGGCTGCAAGATTGCATTCAACATTAGGGAAAGCTGCGCAATAAAGGAACATCATGAGTTACTCTGATACCCAAACTTACGATTTCGCCGGACGTTTGGCCCTGTCCGGCCACTCCTCTTCGCCCTCTTCGGGTTAGGGGCGTAGTCCGGCGGAGGGGTCTTCCTTTTCCTATACCCCTCGGCCTCCCCCGTTGGGGCGGCCTTCCTCTTCTCTCCTCCCTCCACTAGAGAGGGAGAGTTTTCTTCTTCCTCCTCCTCGTTCTCGTGGGAGGAGGGCACCTCGGACTCGTCAGATGATGAATCCGACACCACCACGTTGCGGGCACTCTTTCGAGTCCCCGTGGTCTTCTTCTTCTTGGCCTTCTTCTCTGGCACCACATAAGGCGCCGGGGCCAGCAGCTTCACCAGTAAAGCTGGGGCTGGATCTTCGGGCAGCGGAGCCGGACAGTTAATCGGCTCGGCTATCGCCCGCCAAGCCTGTCAAAGGTAAGGGAGTTTAGATCCTGCATAGAGTCAAACTATGAAAAAAGCTTAAAACATCATGTAAAAGGTGTAGATGGCATACCTTGCTAGTGTGACGCTGCGAGCTGTATCCGCGGTCTTCGGAGGCGGATGCGGGAGCCTCGGCGCCCTTGAATAGCATCTTCCAGGCGTCCTCATACGTTGTGTCGAAGACCCTATTGAGGGTTTGATGCTGCGCTGGGTCTAACTCCCACAGATTGAAATCCCGTTGTTGGCACGGGAAGATCCGGCGGACGAGCATAACCTGGATTATATTAACCAGCCGGATTGGCTTGTTCACCAGGGACCGGATGCATGTTTGCAATCCGGTCACCTCTTTCTCGTTACCCCATGATAGGACCGTCTCTTTCCAGGACACAAGCCGCGTGGGGGGGTCCGGATCGGAACTCAGGGACCGCGGTCCATTCCGGATCGTGTGGCTCGGTGATGTAAAACCACCCGGATTGCCATCCCTTTAGGATCTCCACGAACGAGCCCTCGAACCATAGGGCGTTGGCCATCTTGCCCGCCATGGCGCCTCTGCACTCCGCCTGGCTGCCGCTCACCACCTTGGGCTTGATGTTGAAAGTCTTGAGCCAAAGGCCGAAATGGGGGCGGACGCGGAGAAAGGCCTCGCACACGACGATAAACAACGAGATGTTGAGGATGAAGTTCGGAGCCAGATCGTGGAAATCCAGGCCGTAGTAGAACATGAGCCCCCGGACAAATGGGTGGAGTGGAAAACCCAGTCTGTGGAGGAAGTGGAGGAGAAATACCACCCTCTCATGGGGCCTTGGGGTGGGGATGAGCTGTCCCTCCTCAGGAAGCTGGTGTGCGATGTCCTTGGACAGATACCCGGCCTTCCTTAGCTTTTTGATTTTGCTCTCCGTAACAGTGGAAACCATCCATTTGCCTCCCGCTCCTGACATTGCTGGAGAAGGTTGAGGTGGAAAAGTGCGGACTTGGGCGCTGGAGCTTGGGTGCGCGAGAGATGGGTAGGCAAGGGAGGAAGAAGGCGTAGGTAAAAAGGGTGGACCCTTATCCCCTTATATAGGCAGATGCGGTTATGCGTCCCCACCTGCCTAATAAAACTCGCTTGCCTCCCGAGCACCGTGATAAATGGCGCGGTTGGGTTACCCACGTCCGTATTGATGAGAATCCCGTAAAAAGGGTACACGATCTCTGCTTTGACAAGACATGCCAAGGAAATTGCCTCGCAAAACATGATGAGGTGGAAAAGTAAAAACGATTCGAGTAAATGACTTGGCTGTAGTGTGATGGCGCACTATAGGATACGTCAGCAGATTTGATTTGTGTTAATATTATTCTCTCTATGGCAATATGTGGAAACTTATTTTGCAGATCCGGACACTACTCTTGGTGATTACAATCTTTTATGAAGGACTTGGAGGAGGAACCCGCCTTGAAATGCCGAAGATAATTTGCGCGCCGGACTCGTCGTCATTGAAGCCTGGTTCAGGGGCTACTAAGGGAGTCCTGGATTAGGGGGTGTTCGGATAGCCGGACTATACCTTCGGCCGGACTCCTGGACTATGAAGATACAAGATTGAAGACTTCGTCCCGTGTCCGAATGGGACTTTCCTTGGCGTGGAAGGCATGCTTGGCGATGCGATATTCAAGATCTCCTACCATTGTAACCGACTCTGTGTAACCCTAACCCTATCCGGTGTCTATATAAACCGGAGGGTTGTAGTCCGTAGGACAAGGATCAACTCCATACACAATCATACCATAGGCTAGCTTCTAGGGTTTAGCCTCCCTGATCTCTTGGTAGATCTACTCCTGTACTACCCATATCATCAATATTAATCAAGCGGGAGTAGGGTTTTAGCTCCATCGAGAGGGCCCAAACCTGGGTAAAACAAAGCGTCCCCAGTCTCTTGTTACCATCCGGCCTAGACGCACAGTTCGGGACCCCCTACCCGAGATCCGCCGGTTTTGACACCGACAAGGGGGGCTGCTAGCGACTTCGCATTTTGCTAGGTGAACCTCGGTTGAGGGGGAGGGGGCATGCATTCATAGCTTAGGATTCCCTTCGTGCCGACACGAGAGGGTGGGAGCAAGCAATACCGTGCGCTTTGCGAGAGAGGTGCCACATCGAAGTTGCATTTGGTATTTGAAAATCAAACAACCCTTTTGATACATAAATTTGGTCCACATGCAAATGTGTTCATGTTCTGACCCTCTCCCGCGTCATTTTTTGCCAAATTTATGAACATTAGACAAGTCGGATGACACAACAGACACAGTTCACTCAAGCTAACCGTGTGCCATGTCGGTGCACCTGTCACGCACACATCCGCACAGTACATTGGGCTCCATGAGGCTCCCCTTCTCAAAAATATCTGCCGCTTCGAGGGTTTTTTCTGTTTCATAACACACGGTTGTTATCTCTGGACCGTGTGCGATGTTTCTTGTTCCCAATCCTGCATGCATCGAAAATATCTGCCCGTCTCGAGGGTTTTTCTTTTTCATAACACACGGTTGTTATCTCCGGATCGTGTGCGATGCACTATCATCAAAATTTTCAATAGCCCGGCATTTCACTCCCGTGTTTGACTCCCGTGTAGTAAAAAATTTAGTACCCGCGTCATTTCCTCAAACACCCCCCCTCCACACACACACACACACCAAAACCTCCTCGGGCGTGCGCGCGCGCGCACACACACACACACACACCCTCGCTCGAAACCCTAGCAAAGTCCCCGCCGCTGCAGCCGCCGCAAGGCCTCCATTGTCAACATCTGTCGGTTTGTCCGTGCAGCTTACCCATCGATCTCCATACCCAGGCCGCCCTAAGTTTCTTAGATGACGCCTGCCAAATGCCCCCTTTCCCATAGATCCCCATCCCCATTCCCCACTCCAGAGCATCACAGCCTAAGCCCGGCTACGCTTCCCGTGGAGCTCGAGGAGCGACTGTCCCAAAAGAGGTGCATAGTGGTCTCTTTGCCCAACGTCGTCGAGGAAGCTGACGACCATTACTGGTGGCAGGCACTCAAGCAGCGGGCTAGAGTATGTGGGCATGTCTCGTCCGCCGGCTACAACATCGAGGTCATCGACAGTGACGCCCTGAGGCAGGCTGTGTCATAGGTTATGGCCCACCCCCAACCCCTCAGGTTCAACCGCCGTCGATCTCATCCATGGCCCCGCCGCTGATCTCCTCTGGCTCGCTGTCAACAATTTGCCATTCTACATTGCCAGCGAGCCCCTTTTGTCATTTCTGAAGGACATGTTCTGCGACGCTGGCTTGGGATCCACAGCTTCCAAGTCAGACCTCATCAACGACGACCACGAGGAGGGCACCCTCTCGGGCTCTTCCAAGGGGAAAGAGCCCATCTGCTCTTCCAAGAGGAAAGCGCCCGTCTGCGACATCAGGGAGGGCACCCTACAGCCATGCTCTTCCAAGGGGAAGGAGCCCATCTGCAACAACATGGAGCGCATCCAGGGTCCGTGCTCTTCCCACGGGAACGAGCCCATCTGTGACAAGTGAGGAAACCCATGATTTGTTTATTTCAGTTGTTCACAATGTGATGCTCTATATGTGCAATTATTTACTGTGCAGTACATTTCATCAATCCAGTTTTAAACATACCGATAGGAATGCATATATTTGCTTGTTGTTAAGCCTGTTATAGCTAGCATATGCCTCTTTTAAAGTTTTTTGATTGTTCGGTTGTTTGTAGTTAGCATATGTTCAGTTTCAAATGCTATCTTTGGTTGTTCGTAGTATGCCTTGTTTATTCCAGTTATTCACAATGTGATGTTCTATATGTGCAAGTATGAAATGTGTGGTTCAATTTCATATATACCAGTTTCAACAATACCACTATGAATGACTACATTTGGTTGCTGCATCTTGTAGTTAACACGCCTTTCCATTTTTATTTAACCATAACCAGTGTACTTAGACCGGCACAATACCAGTTTGAATGACCATGTTTGCTTGTTGTTAAATGTTAGGATTGTTGCAGTTAGCACACCTTTCCACTTGTTTTGCTTTACTAGTGTGCTTAAACCTACAAACTGAAGTTATCTTTTGGAGATTATTTTGTCTGCCATGTGTAATTTTGGTTGATGTTTAGCCTCTTGTGCTTAACATGCTTCTTGATGTACCTACACAGGACAATTTTGGGAACGACTGATGTTTTCCATTAAGGTTAGTTTCATCCCATGGCTTATATCTGCTCACTGTTCAGGATATCCGTAGCTGGTACCATATAGGTCGGCGGCTAATAAGGGACTAATCGGTGAATCAGACTTTTAACTGAATATATCTACAACCCATTTTTCCTTAGGTTAACTAGGGCCATATGTAATATATCTGAGGCTACATAGCAACATGCACTATACTTAATGTCTAAATATGCAATCCTAGGCTACATAGCAACAAGGAAGAGTGTTACATTAATGTTCTAATGATGTCTAGATATACGTAGAAGAGCAGCAGCAGCAGCAACAGCAACAACACAAACCTGTTTGGATACTCAACTTAGCTAGAGGTTAGAGTTAGTTTGTAGCTCATTACTAGCCCTGAACTAACTCCATCCAAAGAGTTGTTTGGATGGCAGGGTTAGATTGACAATAAATGCACTAGGAGAACTAGCTCCAATTAGCACCTCTTGGGTTGGATACTAGTTTTTTTGGGTGGGTTATAGATGCAACTAGCTCAAACTAGCCCTCATGTTTAGATATACTTTAGGGCTATTTGAGGCCGAACTAGCTCAAACTAACTGTAACCCGTGGATACAGCAGCAGAATTTTTTTTAAGAATGAACTAAACTCCTTTCGGCCCATAATATAAGATGTTAATTCATCTAATATGTGAGTATATTGGATGTTATAAGACACTCCCTCTGTTCCTAATATTTTCCTTTTTAGAGATTTCAAATGGACTACCACATACGGATGTATATAGACATATTATAAAAGAGTGTTGTACTACATCATTGTGCCATTGTTGTTTAGCTTCTAATATTAACTTGGTGCTTTTAGGTACATATGTCACTGGTAAAGATCCGCGTTTCGACTCTTTCTGCGTATGGGGCAATGAGATATCGATGAACCAACATCAATTGGGGAAGCTGATAAAGATTGTTAGTAAAATGGGTCCAAAGATGGCAATTAAACTATTTGTTTACACTTTATCCAAGACAACAGCGAACTGCAAGATGGTAAGTAAGAACTCTGCAGCCTTCTTTTTACTGCCCATAATGAGTTGTGTTAGATGACAATGTCTGAAATCTTATTCCTTTGCAGTGGTTGCCAAAGTAGTTTACTCAAGATTACCTCTCAAACTACATGATTGGTGGGCATGCAAAGGTTAAAGTATTTCTACCAGAACACGGTGATTATCTAGATGTTTTCATGAAGACCGTGAAGGATGGGCGGTCGGCCATCACAAGGGGTTGGACTAGAGTCGTGCGTGCCTTCTGCATGGAGGAGGGCACAATATGGGCATTCCACTTCACCTTGTTCAGCAATTAGAATATATTTCGCCTCTTTCTTTATCGTCTTTAATAGTACAAGTGGTTCATCATTCTTTATTTGGTTCTTATGTAATTCTTGAACATACGTACCTATGAATCGAATAATGCATTGGTTGTTTGAACCTGATGGATATGAATAAAGCTGTAGCATACATTCAAATTCAAATTCAAATCCGGTATAATTTGGAAAAGCAGCAATTAAATTATGGTGAAATTACGCTCTCCAGGTTGTTACGGCACACACGGTTGGTAAAACACAAACATTTGCAATATGCACCATAATCCGAGACGGTTCACAGAGAGGAAACGTGCGCAAGCATGCACACGGTTGCCGTATGCAAAGCGTGTGCGATGTCAGACAATATCTCAAACAGTGCGGGCAAACTAAATGTTTGTGTTAGTTGCCTTAACGTACACGATTCGCAACCATGAACTGTTTTTTATCAAGTATGCATCATAAACGTTGCACCACAGAATAGCATGTGTAATAGTTGTCATGTACGACGATGTTACGATGGTCTGACATTTCATAATCCTGTGTGACACTCGTACGACGATTAGCTAATCTTCTTAATGGTGAACCGTTTGTCATGGGCCACGCATCATACACGTTCTATGATAGTGAACCATTTGTGATGGGCCGCGCATCGTAAACATAGCACCACAGAATATCGACTGCGATGGCAATGCGAGCAAAAACGAGTAGGAGTACTGTAGGGGCCCTATCCCCGACGGTTTCTAGGTCGTGTGGGAAGGACCCCCTATCGCCCACACTCACTTGGCGACAGTTCCAAATGCCATCGCGGAAAGGGGTTTTAAACCGTTTGTTTAGGACCGACGCACACCAGTGTTGGGAGAGAGGTGGATGGCAGATGGAGGTCAAAGGGCTCTCCTCCCGATAAGCACGTGCAGGGGTCTGATTGCATGCCTCCCGTACTCAAATAGCTACCCTGCATGGTGCCTCCTAGCTAATAAAAAAGGGGATGCGTGGCGGCATGTACATGGTAAATAGAACACCCACGGTTTCAATAATACTTGTGTTTCTGATTGTAACGTGACAGCACTTGTTCCAAAATGACTTTGTTGATTGTTAATGTGTGCGCCTTCGCAAATCGGACAGCAAAATTACCACAGCATGTTGGTGCCATGTCATGACACCAAGCCAAGTTTCATGATTTTCATGCGTGTTTTGGATTTACAGGAATTAAAAACCAAGTTTCTTGATGTTTCCAGCCAAACCATGACGCCTAGATGTTTGAATTTCATTCCCATTTCTTGCATGTGACCTAGAAATTTACCCGAGGACACACATGTGATTTTCAACCAACTTTGGTGCACTGGACCATGTGCTTGTATTTCAAATTTGAATTATGCACACAAACGTGACACGTTCCCTCTCAGAACCACGAACCTTCTTGAGAGAAGCTCCGGTTTGCAAGAAGCTTATACCAATACTTGTTCCTATTCGGCTAATTTTTTTACCACGGCATGGTAGTACCATGACATGACACCACGCCAAGTTTCATGATTTTCAGGCGCGTTTTGCATTTACAAGAATTTTAAAACCAAGTTTCTCAATGTTCTCGGCCGAGCCACGATGCCCAGATGTTTGAATTTCATTCCCATTTCTTGCATGGGACCTAGAAATTCACCTGAGGACACACATGTGGTGCATGGGAGCATGTGCTTGTAGTTCAAATTTGAATTATGCACACTAAATGACCAAAAACTCAATTAATTTATAAAAAAGGTCAAACAAACCCGGAATAATTCCAAAATTTAACAGGGCACTCATGTAGTTCTATGTTGCCTCTATAAAGAAACGCAAGGGGGCAGCGTATATCATTTCGCACTCAAAGGTGACATGTTCCCTCTCAGAACCACAAGCCTTCTTGAGAGAAGCTCCGGTTTGTAAGAAGCTTATACCAAAACTTGTTCCAAATCGGCCCAATTTTTTACCACAACATGTTAGTGCCATGACATGACACCATGCCAAGTTTCATGATTTACAGGTGAGTTTTGGATTTACATGAATTTAAAAACCAAGTTTCTTGATGTTCTCGGCTGAGTCATGACGCCCAGATGTTTGAATTTCATTCCCATTTCTTGCATGGGGCCTAGAAATTCACCCAATGACACACATGTGATTTTTCAACCAACTTTGGTGCACCGGAGCATGTGCTTGCAGTTCAAATTTGGATTATGCACATTAAATGTCCAGAAACTCAATTAATGTATAAAAAGGCCAAACGAACCCAGAATAATTCCAAAATTTAACAGGGCACTCATATAGTTCTATGTTGCCTCTGTAAAGAAAATTAGGGGGAGGCAGCGTATATCGTTTCGCACACAAAGGTGACACGTTCCCTCTCGGAACCACGAGGCTTGTTGAGAGAATCTCCGGTTTTACAAGAGCTTATACCAAAACCTGTCACAATTCAGCCAAAAATTATACATATGAAAACAGGGTTTAGATTATCCCGAACATCTCGCTACCTAGACCAATGTACTCTGATTTGAATTAAACATAAAATGGATACAAATATTTGAATTGGAGATCATATGGTACATGTAGTTCATAGTGAAATATGATTACTGCTATATGCATGTTTTTTGTTATCAAGATAATATTTAAATGATTGTATAACTTGACAACAATCATATTCAAATAAGAAAAATTGATTCAAATTTAGTCCATATGGTAGACGACAATATATATGTTCACAGGGTGGAGTAAAATGTTCATATATGATGGAAGATCAAAATATAGGACTACATCCATTATAAACCGCAAGGTCACCTAACAATATATTTGAATTCAACATAACATGGATTCAAAAATTGAAATTCGAGATCCTAGCATTTGTAAGCATATAAAAAGGGACATGACTCTTTCTTTTGGTGGGAATTGATTTGTTTTTTGTTGATGCTGAGGGAAGTGCGAATCGATTTGGTACTGTACAGGGTAATCTTGTTCTCCCAAATTTTTTTACATTTTCTTGTAGTTTTTTCGATGGCATTTATAGCAATATAGTAAAGGGGGACATGACTCTCTTGGGTCTTGTATGAATTGTTTTTTTGTACACGTTAAGTTTGTTCTACCGAACAAGGAATCTGCGCCTTGTTATCCCGAAATTTTCAAGCTTGAGTATCTTTAGTCTCATCTGCTTTGAAACTCCCGCCTCTTCAACCCGCGCCTCGCCTTGTTATCCCAAAATTTCGACGCACGCGAAAGCTCCCTCCTCATCCGAAATCGGTCTCGCAGCCCAAACACGCGAAATCCCCCTTCTACCCTCAGCCGGAAATGTCGACTCGATGTCGCGGTGTCAAAACCGGTGGGGGTATGCTGTAACTTACCCTACATTTCGGACAAGCGTGTCCCTAAGCCATGGCTCCCCCTACCTTCCCCTTCGTCCCCCCATTCTTACACCAAGGCCGCCAAAACCCGTGAAATGCCACGCTCCTCCGTTGGCCTCCCGACCGCCGCCTAGCCAGAGACTCTTCCCCGACGACGTCGTCCACCGCAATAGCTCGCCGTTCCTCATCCACCGCACCAGATGATGATTCATTGTCGATCTCGTCGTCCCGCCGGATCAGCTGCCCCGTCCTCCACCTCCAAGGAGTTACCCCGATGTTCACCTCGTCTATCGTACCACCTCCATCCCCACAACGCCGTCTTGACCTGCCCCATCGAAACCGCAACACCCTCACCAATTCCTCCGATGAAGCTGGGGCCAACTCGGTGCCACCAAGGAGGTTCTGCACTCACCGCTGTACTTTATCTTTTATTCGATCTCATGGGGCTGCCGGTGCTCGATACCGAGCAGCCCTGTCGGGTCTCCATCGACGGTGCCATCGCCGGCCACTTCATCCATGGCGTCTCTCCCCCATGTCGTTGCTTCCTTGGCGGCGACTTCCACACCGGCACTAGCTGCAGCTGCTCCGGCTCTCGCTCGCGTTGATGCTGCTACTGCTTTGGCTCTCGCTTGCTTTGCGGCTCTGTTCTTGTTGTCGGTCGCGTTGCTGCACTGCTCTTGCTTTCGTTCATGTTGCTGCTCTGCTCTGCTATTGCTGTCGGTCGCGCTGCTGCTCCGCTCCTGCTCTTGCTCTCGCTCGCGCTGCTGCTGCATGACCTCCGGCAGCTATAGGAGTTGCTGCTTTAGCACTCGCTCGCGGTGCTGCTCCACGACTTGCTCTCAGCTAGTGTGTTCCCTGCTCGAGCATCTACTTATTTAGATCACTGCTTCTCAGCTACTAGTGCTCGAATGCCCCAAACATCTATTGCAATGCTCTTCTACCAGTTCAATTAGTTTCGACAGTAAAATTCAACTGTAAAGTTTAGTTTCTTCAGTTAAGTTCAAAGTGAACAGTATTTACAACATCTGTCGGAGCGGGCGTGGCGGCTGATGCATTTTACATCTAGCACTTTTTGGTGATGTATTTTACATCATCTATTGTAGATGATATTAGAGTCCCACTTCAGATTAACTTTGTCTGTCTTGTCCTGCTTCAGCCTTGCCGCCGTACACCTCACCGGAGCTGCTCCAACGATGGAACCGTCATCACAGCGGAGCAGTACCCTTGGCGCTATTTCCAGAGGCCTCAGATCTTCTTCCCCACCTCCGACTGTCACACCAGCATCACCATCCTCCACGTCCAACCCAATGATGCTAAAGTCGACAAGGCTATGCCAAAGAGGTTGTACACTCGTCGCATCACATTGTTACTCTGCATTCATGTCGATCCCTCAGGGATCCTTTGCTATGGAACTACTTGGTACTACTATTCGTGCATTTGGTTAGGAGTGGAAAACTGGAGGATTTTTTTCCTTTGGTGTCTCTTTCAAAGAAAAAACGTATTAATTTTAATATCCACTTGGACGTCCTTTTCAAATTAATATGCGTGAAGAATAGGACTAATTGCATTACTGGCATAATAAGATTCTTATTTTTTTCATTTTCATGTGGTTTGACTTTAATTTGACCATGTTTCTCCATTCATGTGTTCTTCCAATTCATGTGAACCAAACATACAGGTTGATAGAAATCCTATGTTTCCAAATGCTCTATTTTGCACGTGCATTCTGATACGTCTCCAACGTATCTATAATTTATGAAGTATTCCTGCTATTATTTTGTCATTCTTGGATGTTTTACAATCATTTTATAGCAACTTTATATCATTTTTTGGGACTAACCTATTGACCCAGTGCCCAGTGCCAGTTGTTGTTTTTTGCTTGTTTTTTACATTGCAGAAAATAAATATCAAACGGAGCCCAAACACCATGAAACTTTTTGTGGATTTTTTATGGGCCAGAAGACTCCCGATGGGCCAAAGCAGCATCTGGGGGGTATGCCTCGAGGGGGCACAACCCACCAGGGCACGCCAGGACCCCCTGGCGTGCCCAGGTGCGTTGTTCCCACCTCGGTGACCTCCCGTTCCCCTTCTTTGCACTATAAATTCCTAAATATTCCGAAACCCTTTGGGGTTAACCTAGATCAGAAGTTTCGCCGCCGCAGGGCTCCGTAGCCACTGAAAACCTATCTTGACCCGTTCCGGCACCCTGCCGGAGGAGGGAATCATCTCTGGTGGCCACCTTCATCATCCCGGCGACAACCACGATGAGGAGGGAGTAGTCCACCATCGGGGCTGAGGGTTTGTACCAGTAGCTATGTGTTTAATCTCTCTCTCTCTCTCTCTCGTGTTCTTGAGATGTCACGATCTTGATGTATCCCGGGCTTTGTTAATATAGTCGGATCATATGGTGTTTTCCCCTCTCTGTCTTGTTGTGATGAATTGAGTTTTTCCCTTTGAGATTTCGTGGTTATGGGATTGAATACTTTTATGGATTTGAGAACACTTGATATATGTCTTGCACTTGAATACATGTGGTGAAAATGGGGTATCATATTGATTCACTTGATATATGTTTTGGCACTCAACTTGCGGATTCCCGCGGTGACATTGGGGTAATCTATGCATAGGGGTTGATGCACGTTCTTGTCCTTGTTTCTCCGGTAGAAATCTTGGAGAACTCTTGTAGCTCTTTGTGTGGATTGAGTATTATGAATATGAATATGCTTTGGTGTTATTCTAGTACTAACTCTAGGATAGATCGAAGGAAAAAATAACTTTGCGTTATTTTAGTACGAACTCTTGAATAGATCGAACGACAAGAATAGCTTTGTGATGGTTTAGTACCCTACAAACAATTCCTATCTTTTGTTCTCCGCTAATAGGAACTCAGGAGTGATTCTTCGTTACACTTTGAGGGATAATCATATGATCCAACTATGTTAGCATTGTTGAGAGATTGCACTAGCAAAAGTATGGACCCTAGGCCTTGTTTTTAAGCATTGAAATACCGTTTTTGTGCCCGTTTACTATTTTCTACCTTGCTGTTTTTATTTATTCAGATTATAAAAATATATTTCTACCATCTGTATTACACTTATATCACCATCTCTTCTCCGAACTAGTGCACCAATACAATTTGCCATTGTATTGGGTGTGTTGGGGACACAAGAGATTTCTTGTATTTGGTTGCAGGGTCATTTGAGAGAGACCATCTTCATCCTACACCTCTCACGGATTGATAAACCTTAGGTCATCCACTTGAGGGAAAATTAATATTGTCCTACAAAACTCTGTGCTTGGAGGCCCAACACGTGTCTAACAGAATAAAGTTGCGTAGTAGACATCACATTCCTATCCTATTCCTGTGTTTTTCCTATCCCTGCGTTTATAGAATCCTCCAATTCTAAGGAGCCCTTACATATTTACTTCATTTTCAGATAGGTGTCAAAGAAAACTCTGTGTGTTATGTCCTGCTCCTGCCGTGCGATCATCCACCCCACCTGAGGTGCACCATCGACAGAAGCGTTCACTACAACAGAGATTCCCCCTGCAGCAGAGATTCCCCCTACAGACTTTCTTTGGCTGCCTCAGATCATCTTCCCCGTTATCGGCAGCAATGCCAACTGTATTACCATCATCGACTGAGCAGATGAACCTAAGGATTACACAATTCCGGAAGAGAGGTTGCAGTCTTTCGTGTTTGCTTATGTTATACATCAATTATTATTACCTGCTACTTTATCGTTCAAACTTGAGTTTTAAAATGCCTGTGGGTCTCATATTGAGGCAGCAACGAATAGTATCTGTCTACTATCTGGTTCATCTGGGGTCTTCTATGTGGTTCATGTTGGTTGGGCAACAAACAATAGATGATCCATTGTCTATCTTTTAAAACTGAAGCTATAATCTACCTGCTATCATTAGTTTTGGATCTATCCACTCATTTGCTACCATCAGTCTTGATTTCTGCATGCACCCCTTAGGCCTTACAAAATCTAACTATTTTTTTATTATGCATGTCATTTATTGTACACAACCGTACTGAACATGTAGAGAAAAAGAGAAGACTGTTGCGTGGGAATATAATGTCATGCATACGCCGCTCCATCGTGGGCGAAGTGCCCCCCCTCCCGGCATTCCAGATTGTATTCTAGAGGAAGATAACTGTTCAGATGGGGATTCAAAGGGAGCCGACCACTCCTATTTACCACCTGAGGTGTTTGCTCTAACCTGGCATGATGATGTTGGTCATATCATGCATATGGTGCCTCGCATTGCTTACATTATACATCTTATATGTCATCAGCGTAGTTTATATTTGCTTTGTGTGAATGCCACCTGTTTGGTTTCTATATCATACTCCACCATTCCTAAATATCTGTCTTTTTAGATATTTCAACAAGTGACTACATATGGAGCAAAATGAGTGAATGTACACTCTAAAATATGTCTATATACATCCGTATGTGGTAGTCCATTTGAAATCTCTAAAAAGACAAATATTTAGGAATGAAGGGAGTATATGGGAATTATACAATGCCATCTTCTTTAGCCAGGCATCATATACGTGAATCATGCAATGCCATCCTGTTTAGCCAGTCATCGTATATGTGAATTGGATCGTGCCATTTTTTCATAATGTATTCCATTTGTCAACAATGCTTATGCATTCATCTACTCGTCCTATGCATCAGCCATTTGAGTCGGTCATGGGAAAATCTAGAGTGAAAACAAGGTCTTCTGAGCAGTCAATGCTACCTATCGATGTAGATTTCTTGCTGGTTACATATAGCTCCTCAGAGGATGATTCAGAGACAGATGACTAGTCGTATCCCCCCCCCCCCCCGAGGTGCATGCTCTAACTTGGCAGGGTTATATTGCTCATATCATGCATATGGTGTCTTGCATTGCCATGCCATCTGCTTAGATTAGACATGCTTTGTGTGAATGCCTCCTGTTTGCTTTCTATATCAGATATGTGAGTTATGCAATGCCATGTTTTAGCCAGTTATCATATATGTGAATTATGCACCACCATGTAGACAGGCATCATATATGTGAATTATCTCATGCCATCTTTTTTTTCATTATGTATTCCATTTGTCGACAATCTATGTATATTGAACTACTCTTCATGTGTATCAGCCATTTGAGCCGGTTATGGAAAAAATCAGGAGTGAGAACAAGGTCTTCAGAGCAGGCAGTGGTACCTGTTGAAGCATATATCTCGATGGTTACAGGGAGCTCCTTAGAGGAGGATTCAGAGACTGATGACCAGTCCTATATCCCACCTGAGGTGTATGCTCTAAGTTGCAATGTTTATATTTCTCATATCATGACTATGGTGTCTTGCATTGCTTAGTTTAGACATCATATGCACAATATTGAATTCCATCTGCTTAGTTTAGAGATCATACATGCGAGTGCCAGCTGCTTAGTATATGAATCAATTATGTCAATTATATCATGCCATCCTATATACTTAGACAACATGTATGTGAATTATTTCATCCCAACCTATTTTAGAAAGACAACATATAGTTTTGTCATGTCATCCTATTTAGATACTCATCATATGTTGAATTATGCCATTATATCCTGTTAAGTTATCAATAATATATCTGAAACTGTGTCATGCTATCTTGTTTAGTTAGGCATCATATATGTGAAATTGTGTCATGCTATCCTCTTTGGTTAGACAACATATATGTGAATTACCACATTTGTCTATCATACAATGTCTGTACGTTCAATTTCTTTTCTTGTTTATCAGCCTTTTGAATTGGAGGGGGTGATGGAAGTATCTAAGGGAGCAAAAACCTGTTCTTCAAAAAAAGACAGTGCTACCCATCGATGCAGATAGAACCATGGTTGTACTGGCCCACAAACTAGCCCCACCACACATAATCGAGACTCTTCTAGATTGCACACTTACATCGTTGGGAAGAGGACCAGCTACAACCCATCTAACCCCAACCCCAGCGGATAGTAACCCACTTCTAGTTGACAAAGCACCATGTACACCACAGAGTACCCCCACACGAGCAGTTTGTAAAGCAACTGTAGTGCCCAAAGCATGAAGACCACCACAGCAAACCCAAACTCCATGTTTAAAGCAGAAGAGCAACTGTTCTCAGGTCAGATTCTGTAGCTATGGTCCATACACCTTTGATGTTGCATCACTGTATTTACTCATACCAACTACTTTCGAATTTGAAGGATCCAATTGAAACTCCAATGGCGCAATAGGTATGTTTTAAACCTATTTCTTTAACTGGATTGCTGTTCTAACTTCTTGCTCTATGTTGATTTCAGTTTCAGTTGTATAAACAGTTATGTTCTCATGTGATGCACATTACAAGTGTTGCCAATGTTGTGTAGTTTCTCACACTTGTCTATGCTCCTATGTCTTTAAAATATATGAGTTGAACTATGTCTATCTTGATTTGGAAACATAAACTAGAATGATATGGACAATACAGTGACCATAGTACATAGATATATGTTTGTTTCATGTTGTTATCCTGTCCACCTTACTACTGAACCGGTTTACCAAAATGAGTTTCGTATACTACATGCTAAACCTGTGATGTGTCTGCTTGTTTCTCTTGTAGTATGTGAATAGAATATTGGAGAAGAGCACCCCACTATGCAATGGTAGAGAAAGTAATGCAGATAAGGTTCAAGATAGTGAGACAACCCTGTTGGTCTCTAACAAAGGTGATAAAAATGATCTTGTAGACAGTGAGAAAACCCCACAGTCCTGCGTTGATGTAGTGTTCGAGTTATTGGCCAGTACCGCTAGCACAAGCTCTTTAAACTCGCTACCTGAATCACTTCGGCTTCTTCAGTCTCAGCTACAAGATGAAAGGCATCAGTCATTTGTGCTTCAGCGAGAAGCCAAAGGACTGAGGAAGTACCTGCAGAATTCAGATGCATACTTTCTTGTGCAACAGCAAGTGCTGGAAGATTTAAGCGCCAAACAAGAGAAAGTTAATAAGCTTGCTTAGCATCTTGCCAGCATTATGGGTACCCAGGATATTGTTTCTTGAGCTCTTCTAAAGTGGTTTCCATTCTGGAATTGTTTTGCTGTGGCGTTTATTTGCACTGGTCGCCAACTTTGACAACCAGTGTATATGATGTGCTGCTTTGTTCCCTATATTTGCACTGGTGGCAAACTTTGATGCCCAGTGGATCTAATATGTGTAATAGTCGTGATAGCCTAGCGTAAGTTGCTTGCTTATTTATTTCCTTGTTGTCTTGTTTATTTGTTTTCTTGTAGTCAGTGCAGTTCTTTTTCTGCGGTTTGCTAGTGGCCGCAAAAACCTATATTTTAAAACTAGGCCATAATAACCATGGGCTACATATTTACTGTAGTTACCATGGGCTTCCTACGGGCCATAGAAACAATGTGCCTTCTACGGGCCGTAGCATCAATGGGCCTTCTATGGGCCGTCGCATCAATGGGCCTTCTACGGGCCGTAGCATCAATGGGCCTTCTACGGGCCGTATGATCGATCGGCCAAACATGGGCCAATAACAGACCGCATTATGGGCCGTAAACGGGATAGATTTGGAATCATCCGTTCATGGGATGATAATAACGGGTCGTCGTTAATCGGCCGTATTTGATGACGCTATGAAAACGGCCCAACGGATTAACAGGGCGCAAACAGGCCGATTGTAACCACGGGCTGAATTTGGCCCACAAGTAGAAAAGGCCAGTAACGGGCCGTAAGTAACCGAATGCTGGAAATGAGCCCAAGAATAGATGGGCCCCGAGAAGGCCGAAATATAACACGGGTTGGAAACGGCCCAATGGAATAATGGGCCATTAATGGGTATAAAGCGATACACTGTTCATTGTGGGCCAGATTCACCACGGGCTGTTAATGGGACAAGAGTTACAAATGGCCTCGTATGGGCCGAAAGACATCATGGGCCATACATGGGCCAGAAGTTACAACGGGCTGGAATCAGATTAGATGGCCCAGATGAAGCTATTAGGCTTAATTCCGATAGGCCGTAACGGGTCGTGAGTTAGCGGGCCGTAAATGGGCTATATACGAACAGGCCGTTAACAGGCTTTCTGTGGGCCGGCCCGTTACCTTTTAACCAAGTCAAATAGGCCGGCCTTTTCACTGGAATGGGCCTCTATTGGGTCGTGCCACGTGTCAACGTATCATAGGCACCTCCTGTCCAATGAATGGATGACATCTGTCCCAACGGTGGGCCAACATGTGTTTCCTCCAGTCAATGAGAATTTTACACGTGGAAAATCCTTATTGGTCTGGGCTGTTAGCGGGTTATTGAATCCAAAACCTGACCCGATAGCTTAACGGTGACCCGTTACGGTGTATGCCACGTGTCAGTCACCCTTGACGAAAGCACTTCCATGACGCACCATTTATCGTCATGGAAGTGGACACTTCCGTGATGATAATTTTGGTAATGTCATGGAACACTTCTATGAAAGCACATGTATGACTATATTGATTCTGTCATAAAATTGTCATGGATGTAGATGCATGACAGAAAACGTGACCTACTGCGACAAACACGTATCATCACGCAAGTGTATTTTTTTGTAGTGCCCACCACCACTCCAGCACAGCGACCGACCTGCCAGCCTGGCAAGCACCTGCGTGGTGGCATGCAGATCTTCGTGAGGATCCTGCCAGCGCTCGAGCGCAGCAGCTAGCCAGCCAGCCTGGCATTGCATGCCTTGTCAGCCTGGATGCATGTCAAGATGAGGAGAGGCGGCGACGGATGGGACAGGCTCTATTTCCATCCCCGATAAAGTTAGGGGCACGTAACCAGTGCATTTAATGCGTTTGTCCGTGAACGTCAGTGATAAGCATAGCTACTTTACACCTCCTATGTGCCACTGTGGTAACCCCTTTATACACATATAAAAGGAGGCCCAAGGCGTACTGGAGAATGATTCAGACTTTTTGGACTTTCCGGCCCAGCTTGCATGCGTAGCAGCTAGCCGAAGCTCAAGAACACATAATATACACTTAAAGCAGGGCTATGGTTGTACGCTCCTCAGTGGCCTGAACCTGGGTAAAAATCCATCGTGTTGATTGTTAGATCTTCTCTTTGTGCACCCCTCTTCCCTACCAAACCGTAGAAGGGATCCATGTGATCCCGTAGGTGTCGTTTCTCCGACATCTTTGGCGCGCCAGGTAGGGGTAGAGAGGTTGTGCAAACCTGGTATAGAAGTTAGCACGTCGTTTCCTTGATCACCATGGCTTCCAAGAAGAAGGCGATCACAGTGATCGGTTCGCCTGGAGCCGGTCCTTTTGTGCTGGCATGGATAGGCAACGGTGTAGTCACGGATGTCGGCGGAGGTGCGGATCACGAGCATCCACAACATTATGGCAACCGAAGCCAGGCAAGCGGAATCGTTTGCGCCCGTCATGATGAGTCGCGCGCCGCTGGGTCCAGGGACGGACCCGTGCTGCCTACGAGTGGCGCGGCGACCTCCAAGACACCCCCGCCAGCGCCCGCGCCACGGTCCTCCTAGGCCGTGCGCGGCGAGCGGCGCCCCGACGTTGGAGACCATGGGCGTCCCCACAGAAAGAGCCCTCAACATCACTCTCGAGATGCACAGGGCCAGCATGCATGCCATGATGCTGGTGGAAACGGCGCACGGTCATGGAACCATGAGGGGGCTCCTTCTAACATGGTTAGAACTCCGAGCACCTCCCGTTCCTCGCGCTTGTCGCTGCCACCCACACCAGCAGAAGCATTAGCACGAGCGCAGCTGCTCCTCGACTTTCCTCCTGCTGCGGAGAAGCAAGAAGAGTGGAGGGTTGCTATCTAGAGCCTTATTGGCCACGCTAATAAAGATGGGTACCAGGAGGCAGGCCCTTCGTGGCGTCGGTCCATCGAGCCGGCGCATGCCAATGGCGGAAGGGCTGGAGGTGCTGCAACCATGGTGCACTCCCCTCCACCACCCAGCAACGGTCGCCAGCTCGGCGGGTCGATGACCGTGATGATGGATCCACGGCATCGTCCAATCCACGAGCTTGTCGCGACCAACATCAAGTTCTTCAGGAGCGGGGTAAAGAGGACGCTCGAGCTACCATCGAGCAGCGACGGGAAGCACACCATCAATCTGATAGGCGTGCAGGGCCCACTACGTACAGGCCTACGTCAGGGGATTCTGGTAAATTGCCTTACGAGATGGTTGTCCAGCTTTTACCCGTGAGTTGCAGCAGTTCTGGTGGCCCACTACCCGCACGTTCAAACTAGAGGTCTCGGAGAAGTACGACGGCAAAACTCATCCATCCGGGTTCCTGAGCGTTTACACCATCGCGATGCAAGCTGCCGGGGATTGGGACGGCAAGGTGCTTGCCAACTACTTCATGTTGGTGCTCAAGCCCAACGTCAGGTTGTGGTTGATGCACCTGCCAGTAGATTCCATCTCCTCTTGGTCGGACCTGTGCCACGAGTTCGTTGGCGCCTTCACTGGAGGCCACACGGTTCCTGGCCAGGCAAGCGATTTGCATCTCATCCCCTAGAAGGATGGTGAATGCTTGCGCAAATACATACAGAGATTCAGCCATGTGCAGTACAACATCCCAGATGTTCATCATGCCGCTGTCATCAGCGCGTTCCATCAGAACATGTGCAACTGCAAGATGCGTGAAGAGCTGACCATGAACAAGGTTACAAATGTTGCCGAGCTTTATGATTTGGCCGACAGATGTGCTTGAGCTGAAGAAGGAAGGAAGTACCCCAGTGAAGATGCCGGTGCGGGAAGTGACTCTAGAGATGAAGACGTCATCGCCCCATCAAAGAAGGGCCGACGGCACAACAGGAAGCGCAAGGGCAAGACCATGCTTGCCATCGAGGAATCCGGCAACCCCGGCACCACCAAGAAGGCCAAGGTTGACGACCCCGGCAAGGAGGTTGCTGGGTACGCCGCCTGCCAGGCCTTGGCGGCTGCCGACAAGCCGGAGGGCTCTGACAAGCAATACTGCAAAATCCATCACACAAAGGGCCATGACCTCCAGAACTGCCGGCAAGTCGAGCAGCTTGTGGAGAGGCAGAAAGCCGAGTATGAAAGGTGAGACAAAGAGAAGGTCCAGGATGGTGCTGACAGGTCCGGCAAGAAGCGCGGTGGCCGAGGGGGCACCGCGACAAGGAAAAGCAACAACAGAGGCCTGCTTGGGGCCGCGACAAGAAATAAGGAGATGATGACCATGAAGAGGACGACGAGTCTAGTGAGCACGAGTTTCAAAAAGCCATAGAAGCCATGTGCATCGATGGTGGCACCTCATTGCATTCTTCTCACCGCCAACTTAAATAGTGGGCGCGCAAGATCAATGCGACAGAGCCATCGATCGATGCCCAGAAACCACTGAAATGGTCCAACACACCTATCATTTTTTACGCCGAGGATCACCCTGATCGCACAACCGCGGTCGGGTGTTTGCCGTTGTTTGTCTCTCTAACAATTCGCAACCTCAAGGTGACGAAAATGTTAGTGGATGGTGGGGCCGGTCTGAACTTGATCTCGCCCAAGGTGATCAAGAGGTTGCAAATCCTTGATGGAGATCTCAAAGAGACGGGCACATTCCAAGGGATCAATCCAGGGAGGAGCCAGCCCAATGGTAAGATCACACTACTAGTCACATTTGGCGGTGAGCTGAACTACAGGATAGAGAAGATCGTTTTTTATGTCGCCAAGATCCCGGTGCCATATAACGGGATCCTTGGCCGTTCGGCACTGGCCAAGTTTATGGCAGCGCCACACTGTGCCTACAACATGCTAAAGATGCCCGGCCCGATGAGCACCATCATCGTCGGCTCTGACAAGAAAGATGCGCTCATCTGTGCCGACCAACTCATAGTTATCGCACCTACCGCCAAGGCACTTGCTCCTGCCACTGGAGCTCCCGAGGGGTGATACGTCTCCAACGTATCTATAATTTTTGATTGTTCCATGCTATTATATTATCAATCTTGGATGTTTTATATGCATTTATATGCTATTTTATATGATTTTTGGGACTAACCTATTAACCTAGAGCCCAGTGCCAGTTTCTATTTTCCCCTTGTTTTTGAGTTTTACACAAAAGGAATACCAAACGGAGTCCAATTGACGTGCCAATTTTTGATGATTTTTTATGGACCAAAAGAAGCCCCCGGAGTAAAAGAGTTGGGCCAAAAGAGTCCCGAGCCATCCACGAGAGTGGAGGGCGCGTCCTACCCCCTTGGGCGCGTCCCCCTATCTCGTGGATGACTCGGAGACCCCCTGACATGGGACCGACGCCAAAAATTCCTGTAAATACATAAACCTCCAGAAAGAAACCTAGATCGTGAGTTCCGCCGCCGCAAGCCTTTGTAGCCACCAAAAACCAATCGGGACCCTGTTCCGGCACCCTGCCGGAGGGGGGGAATCATCACCGGTGGCCATCTTCATCATCCCGGTGCTCTCCATGACGAGGAGGGAGTAGTTCACCCTCGGGGCTGAGGGTATGTAGCGGTAGCTATGTGTTTGATCTCTCTCTCTCTCGTGTTCTTGATATGGCATGATCTTGATGTACCGCGAGCTTTGCTACTATAGTTGGATCTTATGATGTTTCTCCCCCTCTATCTCCTTGTGATGAATTGAGTTTTCCCTTTGAAGTTATCTTATCAGATTGAGTCTTTAAGGATTTGTGAACACTTGATGTATGTATTGCATGTGCTTATCTGTGGTGACAATGGGATATTCACGTGATCCACTTGATGCATGTTTTGGTGGTCAACTTGCGAGTTCCGTGACCTTATGAACTTATGCATAGGGGTTAGCACACGTTTTCATGTTGACTCTCCGGTAGAAACTTTGGGGCACTCTTTGAAGTTCTTTGTGTTGGTTGAATAGATGAATCTGAGATTGTGTGATGCATGTCATATAATCATACCCACGATTACTTGAGGTGACATTGGAGTATCTAGGTGACATTAGGGTTTTGGTTAATTTGTGTCTTAAGGTGTTATTCTAGTACGAACTCTAGGATAGATTGAACGGAAAGAATAGCTTCGTGTTATTTTACTACGGACTCTTGAATAGATCGATTAGAAAGAATAACTTTGAGGTGGTTTCGTACCCTACCGTAATCTCTTCGTTTGTTCTCCGCTATTAGTGACTTTGGAGTGACTCTTTGTTGCATGTTGAGGGGTAGTTATATGATCCAATTATGTTATTATTGTTGAGAGAACTTGCACTAGTGAAAGTATGAACCCTAGGCCTTGTTTCAATGCATTGCAATACCGTTTTCGCTCACTTTTATCACTAGTTACCTTGCTGTTTTTATAATTTCAGATTACAAAAACCTATATCTACCATCCATATTGCACTTGTATCACCATCTCTTCGCCGAACTAGTGCACCTATACAATTTACCATTGTATTGGGTGTGTTGGGGACACAATAGACTCTTTGTTATTTGGTGGCAGGGCTGTTTGAGAGAGACCATCTTCATCCTATGCCTCCCACGGACTGATAAACCTTAGGCCATCCACTTGAGGAAAATTTGCTACTATCCTACAAACCTCTGCACTTGGAGGCCCAACGACGTCTACAAGAAGAAGGTTGTGTAATAGACATCAAGCTCTTTTCTGGCGCCATTGCCGGGGAGGTAAGTGCTTGAAGGTATATCTTTAGATCTTGCAATCGAATCTTTTAGTTTCTTGTTTTATCACTTGTCTAGTTTATAAAAGAAAACTAGAAAAAAATGGAATTGAGGGTGCCTCATATGCTTCATCTTTTTAATATCTTTCGTGAAAATGATGGAAAGGAAAATTGTGCCCAAGTGCTAGAAGAAGAATGCATTAAAATGTTTGGCACTAAATCTTTGAATGATGAGCATGATTGCAATGTTGTTAGTACGAACTCTTTGAATATCCATAGTACTAATGATGATTGCACTAGTCATGATGAAAATGTCTCTTATAAGCATGTCAATTTTTGTGGAGTGCATAGAGTTTGCAAGTACACACCAAATAGGGAAGATAGATTTTGCAAGAGGCATAAGTATTTAGAAACTAAATGGTTACAAGAAAGGCTAGATGTTTGTGCTGAAAATTTAAATTTTCTTAGCCATCCTTGTGAACTTTGCAATGAATGTGGTCATTTGAATATCCAATGCAAATTGTTTCATGATCGAATCGTGTCCAAGAATTGTGATGAATTGATTTTCCTTGCACATCATAATGAACTTAGTTTGCTTGTGGATTATGAAGAAATGAAACGTATAACTAAGGATCTTCCATAATTTGTCCTTGATAAAGTTCTTGATTTTGATCTAGAGGAAATTTATATGTATTGTGCGGTGAATTGCATTGAAAATCCTTATATTGCCAATTACATAAAGACAAGAAAACAAATAGAAGATGAAGAGAATACTAATGAAAGGGAAGAGGTTTCCCCGTATCCTCCTATTCTTTCTTATGATGAATCAGGTAACGACGAGGAGCTTTCTACTCAACCAATATCCTTAATAAGGAGCTCCAAAAAGAGGATTAAACCCACACATAATGTGAAGAAGAAAAAGGAAAGACGGAGAAGCAAAGGTTAAAAGTTATCCCTCCCAAATGATGTTGCTCCTATTACTCATTGTGATGATGATAATTTCTATACTATTGGTGCTATCCATACTATTAATGATGAGAGTGATTATGCTTATGATATGAAAAGGCCCAAGCTTGGGGATACTATGTTTGATGAGAATGACATGTTTGAGAATTTATTTGATGCAATTAATGTTTGTCCCAAGCTTGGGGATGCTATGTTTAATGAAGATGATGTTTTTAGTCTCCCAAGTTATGATGAGCAAATTTATTATGATGATAACATGCCTCCTATTTATGATGATTATAGATGAAAGTGGGTTTGGAAGAGTGTCAACTTTAGGAACTAATGATCCCACTATTTTTGAGGATGTTGAATTTTATTGTGATAATTATAAAAGTGGATTTGGAGAGGTCATGACTTTATTTAGTAATGATTCCACTATCTTGGAAGAGGTTTCAATTAATTATGATGAGAACAAAGTTGCTACTTATGATGATTATTGTGATGATACTTATGTTATAAAAAGTAGTGATGATTATATTTACAAAAAAATTCATGATTATGATTACCCTTTTCCTGAACATTACTCTTTTAATGTGGAAGCAATTTATAATATTCGAGTTTCTTATGATACTCCCACCATTCCGAATGAGAAGAATTTTGCTTATGGAGAGAGTAATAAAAATTCTATGCTTGTGGCTCATGAAAAGAATTCTTTATGTGATAGTTATATTTTTGAATTCATTCATGATGCTACTAAAAATTATTATGAGGGAGGATTATAGGCTTGTAGGAATTGCAATAATACCAAGTTTCCTCTCTATGTGCTTTAAGTTTTGAAGTTATGCTTGTTTTGCTTTCCTATGCTAGTTGATTCTTGTTCCCATAAATTGTTTGCTCACAAAATCCCTATGCATAGGAAGTGGGTTAGACTTAAATGTGCTAGTCATATTCTTCATGATGCTCTCTTTATGTTTCAATTCTTATCATTTATGTGAGCATCATTGAAATCATCATGCCTAGCTAGGGGCGTTAAACGATAGCGCTTGTTGGGAGACAACCCAATTTTATTTTTTTCTTTGCCTTTGCTCCTGTTTAGTAATAAATAATCTATCTATCCTCTGGTTATATGTGATTTTATGTTTTAATTAGTGTTTGTGCCAAGTAGAGCCTTTAGGATCTTCTTGGGTGATTGTTGTTTGATCTTGCTGATAAAAACAGAAAGTATGCGCTCACCAAAATAATTATCATTTTTTACCAGAGAGCGATAAAATACCAATTCCAACTACAATAGATTAATATAGTTTTTATCCTGGTCTTCCTAATTTTTAAGAATTTTTGGAGTTATAGAAGTATTCGAAATCTCCAGATTACTACAGACTGTTCTGTTTTTGACAGATTTTGTTTTCATTGTGTTGTTTGCTTATTTTGATGAATCTATGAGTAGTATCGGAGGATATGAACCATAGAGAAGTTGGAATACATTAGATATTACTCCAATATGAATTTAGAATGAGTTCACAACAGTACCTAACTGGTGATTTATTTTCTTATACTAACGGAGCTTATGAGTTTTCTGTTAAGTTTTGTGATGTGAAGTTTTCAAGTTTTGGGTAAAAATTCAATGGATTATGGAATAAGGAGTGGCAAGAGCCTAAGCTTGGGGATGCCCAAGGCACCCCAAGGTAATATTCAATGACAACCAAGAGCCTAAGCTTGGGGATGCCCCGGATGGCATCCCCTCTTTCATCTTCGTTCATCGGTAACTTTACTTAGAGCTATATTTTTATTCACCACATGATATGTGTTTTTCTTGGAGCATCATTTTATTTTATTTTGTTTTTCTTGATATTTGAATAAAATAACAAAATCTGAAATTCTTAAATGTTAGAGAGTCTTCACATAGTTACATAATTATTCGACTACTCATTGATCTCCACTTATATCTTTTGGAGTAGTTTGCCATTTGCTCTAGTGCTTCACTTATATTATTTTGAGAATCTTTAGAACATCATGGTAATTTGCTTTGGTTATGAATTTAGTCCTAATATGATAGGCATCTAAGAGGGATATAATAAAAACTTTCATATAAAGTGCATTGAATACTATGAGAAGTTTCATTCCTTATGATTGTTTTGAGATATGAGGATGGTGATATTAGAGTCATGCTAGTTGAGTAGTTGTGAATTTGAGAAATACTTGTGTTGAAGTTTGCAAGTCCCGTAGCATGCACGTATGGTAACCGTTGTGTAAGAAATTTGAAGCATGAGGTATTTCTTTGATTGTCTACCTTATGAGTGGCGGTTGGGGATGAGCGATGGTCTTTTCCTACCAATCTATCCCCCTAGGAGCATGTGCGTAGTGCTTGGTTTTGATGACTTGTAGATTTTTGCAATAAGTATGTGAGTTCTTTATGACTAATGTTGAGTCCATGGATTATATGCACTCTCACCCTTCCACCATTGCTAGCCTCTCTAGTACCGCGCAACTTTCGCCGGTACCATAAACCCACCATTTACCTTCCTCAAAACAGCCACCATACCTACCTATTATGGCATTTCCATAGCCATTCCAAGATATATTGCCATGCAACTTTCCACCATTCTGTTTATTATGACATGCTCCATCATTATCATATTGCTTTGCATGATCATGTTGTTGACATCGTATTTGTGGCAAAGCCATCATTCATAATATTTTCATACATGCCACTCTTAATTCATTGCACATCCTGGTACACCGCCGGAGGCATTCATATAGAGTCATATTTTGTTCTAAGTATCGAGTTGTAATTCTTGAGTTGTAAGTAAATAAAAGTGTGATGATCTTCATTATTAGAGCATTGTCCCATGTGAGGAAAAAAAGAGAAGTCCCAAAAAAGAAACAAAAAATGAGAGAAAAAGAGAGAAGGGACAATGCTACTATCCTTTTTCCACACTTGTGCTTCAAAGTAGCACCATGATCTTCATGATAGAGTCTCTTATTTTGTCACTTTCATATACTAGTGGGAATTTTCGTTATAGAACTTGGCTTGTATATTCCAACAATGGGCTTCCTCAAATGCCCTAGGTCTTCGTGAGCAAGCAAGTTGGATGCACACCCACTTAGTTTCTTTTGTTGAGCTTTCATACATTTATAGCTTTAGTGCATTGCATGGCAATTCCTACTCACTCACATTGATATCTATTGATGGGCATCTCCATAGCCCATTAATATGCCTAGTTGATGTGAGACCATCTTCCTCATTTTTGTCTTCTCCACAACCACCATTCTATTCCACCTATAGTGCTATGTCCATGGCTCACGCTCATGTATTGCGTGAAAGTTGAAAAAGTTTGAGAATACTAAAGTATGAAACATTTGCTTGGCTTGTCATCAGGGTTGTGCATGATTTGAATATTTTGTGTGACGAAGATGGAGCATAGCCAAACTATATGATTTTGTAGGGATGAACTTTCTTGGGCCATGTTATTTTCAGAAGACATGATTACTTTGTTAGTATGCTTGAGGTATTATTATTTTTATGTCAATATTAAACTTTTGTTTGAATCTTATGGATCTGAATATTCTTGCCACAATAGAGAATATTACATTGATAAATATGTTAGGTAGCATTCCACATCAAAAAACCTATTTTTATCATTTACCTACCGAGGACGAGCAGGAATTAAGCTTGGGGATGCTTGATACGTCTCCAATGTATCTATAATTTTTGATTGTTCCATGCTATTATATTATCAATCTTGGATGTTTTATATGCATTTATATGCTATTTTATATGATTTTTGGGACTAACCTATTAACCTAGAGCCTAGTGCCAGTTTCTGTTTTTCCTTGTTTTTGAGTTTTACAGAAAAGGAATACCAAATGGAGTACAATTGATGTGCCAATTTTTGATGATTTTTTATGGACCAAAAGAAGCCCCCGGAGTAAAAGAGTTGGGCCAGAAGAGTCCTGAGCCATCCACGAGGGTGGAGGGCGCGCCCTACCCCCTGGGTGCGTCCCCCTATCTCATGGATGACTCGGAGACCCCCCCTGACGTGAGACCGACGCCAAAAATTCCTATAAATACAGAAACCTCCAGAAAGAAACCTAGATCGGGAGTTCCGCTGCCGCAAGCCTCTGTAGCCACAAAAAACCAATCGGGACCCTGTTCTGGCACCCTGTCGGAGGGGGGAATCATCACCGGTGGCCATCTTCATCATCCGGGCGGTCTCCATGACGAGGAGGGAGTAGTTCACAATCGGGGCTGAGGGTATGTATGAGTAGCTATGTGTTCGATCTCTCTCTCTCGTGTTCTTGATATGGCACGATCTTGATGTACCGCGAGATTTGCTATTATAGTTGGATCTTATGATGTTTCTCCCCTCTATCTCCTTGTGATGAATTGAGTTTTCCCTTTGAAGTTATCTTATCGGATTGAGTCTTTAAGGATTTGAGAACACTTGATGTATGTCTTGCATGTGGTTATCTATGGTGACAATGCGATATTCACGTGATCCACTTGATGTATGTTTTGGTGATCACCTTGCGAGTTCCGTGACCTTGTGAACTTATGCATGGGGGTTGGCACACATTTTCATCTTGACTCTCCGGTAGAAAATTTGGGGCACTCTTTGAAGTTTCTTTGTGTTGGTTGAATAGATGAATCTGAGATTGTGTGATGCATATCGTATAATCATACCCCACAGATACTTGAGGTGACATGGGAGTATCTAGGTGACATTAGGGTTTTGGTTGATTTGTGTCTTAAGGTGTTATACTAGTACGAACTCTAGGATAGATCAAACGAAAAGAATAGCTTCGTGTTATTTTACTACGAACTCTTGAATTGATCGATCATAAAGAATAACTTTGAGGTGGTTTCGTACCCTACGATAATCTCTTCGTTTGTTCTCCACCATTAGTGAGTTTGGAGTGACTCTTTGTTGCATGTTGAGGGATAGTTATATGATCCAATTATGTTATTATTGTTGAGAGAACTTGCACTAGTGAAAGTATGAACCCTAGGCCTTGTTTCAATGCATTGCAATACCGTTTTCGCTCACTTTTATCATTATTTACCTTGCTGTTTTTATAATTTCAGATTACAAAAACCTATATCTACCATCCATATTGCACTTGTATCACCATCTCTTCGCCGAACTAGTGCACCTATACAATTTACCATTGTATGGGGTGTGTTGGGGACACAAGCGACTCTTTGTTATTTGGTTGCAGGGTTGTTTGAGAGAGACCATCTTCATCCTACGCCTCCCACGGATTGATAAACCTTAGGTCATCCGGTTGAGGGAAAATTGCTATACAAACCTCTGCACTTGGAGGCCCTACAATGTCTACAAGAAGAAGGTTGTGTAGTAGACATCAAGGGGAAGAAGACTGGCAAGACCTCTGGCCCCGACAAGGCCTCTTGTACCCACTCCAGAAAACGCGCCTCTTTGGGGTGCTGCATTCCTGTTGAGGACGTGCCAGAGAGCTCCACTGTCAAGAGCAAGAAATCCAAGACGACACAGGCAGAGCTTTCACTATAAGCTCCACCCTCGACAGCAAATAGGAAAACACGCTCGTCGCCTTCTTGCGGGCGAATGTTGATGTGTTTGCATGGCACGCATCTGACATCCCCGGTGTTCCCAGGGAGGTGATTGAGCACCACCTTGTTGTATGTCCTCATGCGCGACCCGTCAAGCAGAAGGTCAGGAAGCAAGCTTTGGAGCGGAAAGAGTTTATCATCGAAGAGATTAGAAAGTTGGAAGTAGCAGGTTTGGTCAGGGGAGTGCTCCACCCAACATGGTTGGCCAATCCGATGGAGGTTGTGCATTGATTATACAAATATAAATAAAGCCTGCCCGAATGATCCTTTCCCTTTGCCGCGCATTGACCAGATCGTGGACTCCACTGCTGGGTGTGACTTGCTGTCGTTCCTTGAGGCCTACTCAGGGTACCACCAAATCTTCATGATGAAGGAGGATGAAGATAAGACCGCATTTATCACCCCATGTGGTACGTATTGTGTTATACGAATGCCTTTTGGGTTGAAAAGCGCTGGTTCGACGTTTGCAAGAGCGGTTTAGATTGGTTTTGAGCCTCAGCTACATAGAAATATGGAAGCATATATGGATGACATTGTGGTTAAAACCAAGGACAAGGCAACACTCGTGCAAGATTTGGAAGAAACATTTGCAAATTTGCGCAAGATAACCCTCAAGCTCAACCCTGAGAAGTGTGTGTTCGACGTCCCATCCGGCAAACTTCTCGGGTTCTTTGTGTCTCAGCGTGGGACCGAAGCAAATCCCGACAAGATCAAGGCGATTGAGTAGATTGAAGCACCAAGACGAGTCAAAGATGTGCGTCGGCTTGCTAGCTGCGTTGCTGCTTTGTGTAGGTTTTATCTCCAAATCTGCTGAGCGCGCCCTCCCCCTTTTCAAGATTTTGAAAAAGGCAGGACCAATGAAATGGACTCCGGAGGCCGAAGCAGCTCTGCAAGATTTGAAGAGATACGTCTCATCTATACCAATACTAGTCGTGCCTAAACCACAAGAGCCATTGTTGCTATATGTAGCGACAACAAATCAAGTGGTCAGTGCTATGCTAGTGGCGCGGAGGGAAGTTGATGAAGAAGCAGTAGCAGTGGTGAGACCGTCGGATGGCAATCCAGAGCTCTCCCCGGCAGGGTCTAGTGCCGGCAAGGCAGGACCCCCGGTAGAGTCTGGTCTCGGTAGGGCAGAGTCTGGTGCCAGCAAAGCAGGATCTGTGCAAGCAAACAAAGTGATACAAAAGAAGAAGATGATGCAGCACCCGGTTTACTTTGTCAGCTCCCTCTTGCAGGGGGCTAGGTCAAGGTACTATGGTGTGCAGAAGTTTCTCTTCGGCCTCCTTATGGCCTCGAGGAAGCTACGTCATTATTTTCAAGAACATGAGATCACCGTCGTCACTCGCTTCCCGTTGAAACGGATCTTGCATAACCCAGATGCAACTGGAATAATTGTGGAGTGGGCGTTGGAATTGCCAAGCTTTGGTCTCAGGTTTGAAAGCACTTTGACAATCCAGAGCAGAGCCTTGGCAGAATTCATTGCGGAATGGACCTCAACACCTGACGGAGAAATTCAAGAGACCACTCTCCCCGGCAAGGAAACAAGCCGCGACTGGATTATGTACTTTGATGGGGCTTTTTTGTTGCAAGGCACCGGTGTTGGTGTGTTGCTTGTCGCGCCCACCGGAGAGCACCTCAAGTACGTGGTCCAAATGCACTTTCTCCGGGAGAGATCAACAAACAACACTGCAGAGTATGAGGGACTGCTCATCGGTCTCACGATTGTGGCAGACCTTGGGATCAGAAAGTTGATCATCCATGGAGATTCACAACTCGTGGTGAAGCAAGTGAATAAGGATTATCAAAGCCCGTTAATGGAAGCTTATGTAGATGAAGCTAGGAAGTTGGAAGAGCATTTCGATGGTCTACAAGCAGAGCATGTTCCTCGAGCAGAGAACAACATTGCTGATGACCTGTCAAAACGTGTTGCCCTCAAGTTACCCGTGGAACTAGGGACCTTTGTGCTCCGATTAACTCAACCATCCATTGAACCATCGGCAGGGCAGAACAGGCAGAGGAAATCAGGCCCCGGCAAATATTTTCCCGCTGAGCTCCCAGGAGCTGTCGGCGAGGGAGTTGACGGGGACGCCAAGCTTGCCGAGGAGCGACAGGCTCCGGCCTGGCCTCAAGCCCTTGCCGTAGAGACAACTGCTCCCACAGCGGAAGACATGCCTTTAGTCCTTGCCATCAAGCCTCAGGCTCCAGCATGGGCACAACACACCGTTTGGTTCCTCCAAACAGGAGAAATCCCCGAGGAACAAGAAGAAGCAGAGAAAGTAGCCCGTCGGTCTAGCATGTACCATTTTGTGGACGATGTCCTGTACAGGAAAAGACCGAACAACATGAAATTGAAGTGCATTCCTCAGGAGGACGGACTGGAGTTGTTGGCAGAGATACATGGAGGCATATGTGGCTCTCAATAGGATCAAGAGATCTTGCCAGCAAGGCGTTCCGACAAGGTTCCCTTTGACCCACTACTCTCCAGGATGCAACTTCACTAGTAACCAAGTGTGAAGCGTCCCAGTTTCATTCAAAGAAACTCCATCTGCCAGCTCAAGCTCTTTAGATGATCCCTCTTTCCTGGCCATTTTTGGTCTGGGGAATCGACATATTGGGCCCCTTTCCCCATGTTGTCGGGGGCTTTGAGTACTTGTACATCGCAATCAACAAGTTCACAAAGTGGCCAGAAGAGGAAGCAGTGACAAAGGTGACCGCACAATCAGCCGTCAAGTTCTTCAAGGGACCAGTTTGCCATTTTGGTGTGCCAAACAGAGTCATCACCGATAACGGCACGCAGTTCACGAGCCGCACCTTCATGTAGTACATCCAGGACCTCGGCAGCAAAATATGTTTTGCTTCTGTTGCACATCTGCAAAGCAATGGCCAGGCGGAAAGGGCAAATGCTGAAGTGCTGTGGGGCCTCAAAACAAGAACTTTTGACAGGTTGCACAAGTGCGGAAGATGCTGGAGTGATGAGTTGCCAGCGGTTCTTTGGTCAATCAGGACGACACCAAATCGAGCCACCAGCCAGACGCCCTTCTCCCTCGTGTATGTGGCAGAAGCAGTTCTCCCCACATAACTCATATACGAATCACCTCGAGTGCTCGCTTATGATGAGCTTGAGCAAGAGCAGTTCCGGCAAGATGATGCCACGCTCCTTGAGGAGGATCATCTTTAGGCTGTTGTGAGAGCTGCGCGCTACCAACAAGCCTTATGCCGCTACCATGGCCGCAAGGTTCACGCCCGAAGCCTTGAGGAAGGCGACCTTGTTCTTCGGCGCGTTCAGTCGGCCAATAACTCCAACAAGTTGATGCCAAAGTGGGAAGGCCCTTATCGGGTAATACGGGTCACCAGGCCCGGCACAATCTGCTTGGAGACCGAAGATGGTATCCCAGCAAGTAACTCCTAGAATATCGAACATCTTCGCAAGTTTTTCCCATGAGGCGCGGTTGTCGGGAACCCCAGCAACCCCCTTTTTGTACTAGCCTTGCCGGCAAGGCATATAACCCTATGTACAGAGCCAGTCGTAGACCCCGTGCGCAGTTGAATAACCTTCAGTATGTATATTTCGTGTTGATTTCCATGTTTATATATATATATGTGTGTGTATGCATGCTTGTCTAGGATGTCCTACTGCGTTTGCTTCCATCAAGTACTGACAAACCGCCAAGGTTCCATGTTCCTATTTTCTATTCTTTCTTTTTCCCAAAGGATGGAAGGTTCCCTCACGCACAAGTTTGCCGAGAGGATAGAGAGTGTGGGCACCGACAGGCAACGTTCGAAGTGATGGCTTGAGAAAAAGAACACAGCGGCGAAAGCTAAGTCACGAAACCTCGAGTGAATTTTCTTTTAAATATAAGGTTATTTTCCTCAAATGGTTTCGGATCTTTGTATGGAAAACCTGCACGCGAAGGAACTTTGTCGGGATTGGTTTCGCCCTTGCTCTATTTCGAGTCTGCTCAACGGTTCAAGTGGTTGTGCCAAGAGCGGCAAGGTGCCTTGCCGACAGCGGCACCCCCAGCAGGTCGCTAAGGACCCATCCTGAAAGCGCTCGCGGCAAGGGTGCGCGCACCGGCAAGCTTTTCCCAATAACGTGTAGGGTGTGTGCCATACAAAGAGGGATCAAACAAGGAATATAAACATTCATTCAATCCAAAACACAACAAGTTATATTACATCAATAGTTGCCGCAATTCTAACTTAAGATAAATTGTCTTGGGTACGAGTTTGTGGCAGCAAGATGAAGCGAAGCGACTAGTCCCGACACTGGCCTTCCACCATCTTGACTTGGTCAACCCTATTGACGATGGGCGCAACGAGCTCTTCAAGCGTCTTGCGGTCCGCACCCTCTGCCAAGCTCTCAAGCACGTTGGTGAGATTGAGGTTAGGGTTCCAGTACACCACCTTGGTGAGCACCTTGAGGAGGACGCCCTGGCAAAGCTTGCGGGACTCCTTGGCCAATTGGGTCGCTCGGCTATCGTGGAGTAGCTTCAGGGCATCAAAGACAGCCTCGAAGAACATGGTCAGCCTGGTGCTCTCAGTCAACCCCTCATCATGAGAGAACCTGAAGTTTGGCATGCCCATGATGGACAGTTGTGTGGTGAGCCTCTCCGTGACGTCGATGCGGCGCTCATCCCAGACCCCCACACCTTTCACATAGTCGTTGTAGTTGGCGGCAGCACTCTCGAGTAGTTGCTTCTCATCATGGAGGTCTTTGGCCAGGGTCTTCTCGCGAGTCCTGCTGCTCTCAAGGGTCCCCTCCAGTGTGGTCAACTTCAGCTTCAAATCAGCCACGGAGTCATTGGCCGCAGAGATCTGCTTGGTCTTCTCAGATATGGTGACCTGTAGCTCCGCCAAGGTGTAGGAAGTTTTGTCTCTGTCGCTCTTGGGCGTCGAGACTACCTTGTGGTGCTTCTTCAGCTCCGCCTCCAGTTTCTCCACCTTGCCGGCCAACTCGTTCTTGGTGGCCTCTGCGGCTTCAGCGGCGTTGATGGCCTCCTTCAGCTTGCCGACATTATCCAGGACCAGAGCGTCGATTGTGTATTTATGCTTCTGCTCCAGCTCCTGGGTCCGCTGCATGACAAGCCTATCAATTTCTTGGTCCTTGTCACGGAGCTTGGCGGCAAGCGCCTCTTCGCGAGCGGCAAGGTCTCCTTCTTGGGCGTCGAGCAGGACACGACGCTCCCTTAGTTGGACGTCGTCCTTGGCGGCCTGTGCAGTGGCCTCCTCCTGGGCCTTCTCAATGTCAGACTGCTTCAGGAGGAGCTTCTTCCAGCGCTAGCTCAGCTGCTCCTGGCTAGTCTTCAGCTCCTGCCGGGCCTCGCTGAACCAGATTTGCATCTGCTCGACGCGCTTCTGGAAGTCCGCCTTTGCCGCGTCGACGACTGCCATCCTGGTGTTCAGCTTCTCCTTGCGGGCACGGTGAAGCGCCTGATGCTTCTGGAAGTTGCTACTCATGGCTTGGAGGAGCTGGTCCTCCTTGGAATTGTTGCTGCTGGCACTCGGCTTGTCGACAACTGCGAGCCCAGCGGCGGCAATGACTTCTTCGTCAAAAACCGCCCCCTTGGCTGGCACTTTAGTGCTTGCCGTCCCCGGGATACTAACGAACATATCATCACTGATCTTCAAATATCTGCTTGGGGTGGGGGCTTCTAAGGTTGACAGTTGTTCTTCGACCACCGTCTCCCCGACAGCTGAGGACTCCGGGACCGGTGTAGCGCCAGGCGCTCCTGCGGCGGGGATGTCGTCAGTATGGTCGCCAGTCTCCTTGTCGGCCTCCCCGGCAGACCCCTTGTGTGACGCCCCGAGACCGTTGCGCCAGGTGTCTTCCAGTTATTCACTATTGTTGCCTTATCATTCGCTTGCATGTTGCATCTTTCCATGTCATCATCCGCATTGCATCTGCATGTTCTCAAAACTTGCATTCGTCCGGGTCTCCCAGTTCTTTCCGTTGTCCGTTCTGAGCCCAGACACACTTGCATGCGCTCGCGGCATATCCGAAATAGTAATTTATAAGTGGCCAGAAAATGTTCAAGGAATGGGTTGAAAGTTGGCATGCAGTGTTGTTATGTTGTTAGTAGGCTGCCTGCCAAGTTTCATCGCATTCGGAGTTCGTTTGATAGCCCAACCGTTAAACTTATGGCCGCAATATAGTCGGTCTAACGTCGGACGTTTTCGGTCTCCGAAAACCGCTGTCAAGCCTCTCTTTCTTTTCTCTCCTCTCAGCCCGAGGCATTCTGCACAGCCCACAAGTTCCAACCGACCCCTCGCGTGAGCGTCCGAAACTGCCCCGAACCCAAACCGCTCAGTCATCACCGTTGCATTCAGATCATCCCCTAACATCTATAAAACATCTTTGTTTTATTTATTGGACTCCCTAGCCTATTTTTCTCGACCGCCCGATTACGATCGGACGGGTTGAATACCCCTTCCAAAAACCCACTTAATATATATACAGGTCCAACCCAAGGATGTAGGTGGCTTGTTCCATCCTTCCCACTCCGCCACCACCATCTCCCTCGGGATCTCACCCAGGCCAACTAGCGCCCTCCACCGATCTACCAACCGAAGCCGCCTCCTCCTTCCTCGTTTTTTCCATTGGGCCAACCATCTCCTCTCCCTCGATCCACCCATTCCCGTAGCTCCTCCCCACGGTTTCCAGGTCGAGCGAGCTCGATCTCCAGCAGCAGCACCATGGCGCCCGGAGCAACCCACGCCGCCATCTGTAAGCAGCAACTCGCCGCCGGCCTCCCCTGCCCCGGCCACTTGTGGATTCAGCGCCTCAACGCCCGGATCCATCCGTCTTCGTGTCAACCGTGCCGCCGGACTGCCCTCTTGGCCTGCCTCCAGCGCACTAGGACCCTGCAGGCTGCTCCGCTCACCGGAGTTGGAGTCCCGCAGGTTGTGACTTCTCGACCTCCTCCTCGCCCGAGTCCCGCACAAGCCGCCGCTGCGGGTCGCCCCAACGCCTTCCCCACCTCCAGTCACTCACTGCCGGCGGCCTCGTTCCGCTCCTCTCCTCCCCTGCCGCTCCCTTCCTCCCCGTGCTTCCCTTTCTTTCTCACGTATCTCTCTCACACACAGGGAACCACCATGGCCGCCGCCCGTTCATTGCCCCGCTGCCGGATCCGGCTAGCTCCGGCCCGTCCCTGGCGGATGCGCTCTGTCGTCTCCATTCAAGCCCTGCCGCGCCGGAGTCCCGCAGCTTCCATCGCCTGCTCGCCACCATTCTGCTTCACGTCGTGCCGCCATGCCCGTTGCGCCCCTATCGAGCTGCCCTGCTTCTCCCGCTTGTCCCCGTGGACCCGGTTCAAGCGCCAGCGTGGCCAGCCTCCTGGGCCACAAGCCAGCGCCGGTCCTCCTCTAATTCCGACTGAGCCTCGGGCCATGGTGAGCAGCACCCCAAACCACTGCTCACATTCGGCCCATTACATTTTTTTCAGTTCTGGAGGATCCTTCCTAATTTTTCAGAGAGTGTAGATTTGCAGAAAATCCCCTAGACATCATGCATATAATAACTTCACAACCGTGCATCGGTTTAAAATGTTTTATATATGTAACTTGCTTAGAATTCTATCTAGTTTCATAATATGCCACTTTCA